>NW_017671280.1:0-62530 GCF_001879085.1 Nicotiana attenuata | reverse complement strand
GTACGTAGTCGTTTACGGGGGGGGGGGGGGGTTAGAAGAGTAGACTGTTAGAAAACCTATTTTTAGTCACACTGGCTACGTAATTTTTAATACAAAAAGAATCAAAATCTAATAAAAATAATTTCGATATTATAATTCTGCATATATTAGTATAATTTTGACATATTCATGCGTCCGTAATTTTGGTCATTTTCTGGTTCTTTTTCGTGTTTTCTTATTATGAAAACTTATTCCTGGTACGCAAACCGAAGTTAAGCATTCCCTCTCAATTTCATCTCCTTTCTTCTTAGCTTTTAAACCCTAAAATATTTAACAGAAAAAGGAACTGGGGATTGTATATTGTTGAATGGAGCTAGCAGCTTGTATTAGCCCTTGCTATGCCTTCTCTGTACGGCCGTCCACTTCTACTTCTAGAAACTTCTCTCCTCTTCCGCCACTCTCGCTTATCCAATATCCAATTCAACGACAACATCAGCTGCACCTCGCCGGAGCTAATTCCGTAGGTAAGAAGCTTTCTTCCGGCCACCAATACTTATTTCTGCCAAATGTTAGCATTTTTTTTTTCCAATTGATTTCTGTTAGCTAATTACTCCTGACACGCTTTCCATTGATTTGAGTACCAAAAATGCAGGTAAAAATTTCTATTACGAATGTTATTTTATATGACTTCCAGAACTCTAATTCATCTACCTATTTAAAATTTTAGCTTAGATCTAATTTATTTCTATCAAACTAAGTTTTTGAACTTGTAATTAGTATTCCCTTGGACAAAATTCGAGTTGAAGTTGAAAAAACTTTGCGGAAGTTGAAGTTGTGTTCGGATATTTGCAACAAAAAAAGGAGGTTCGCAAAAGTTGCACATTTGTGAATGGAAGTTAGAAAAACTTTATTTGAGTTGAAATATACATTCGAGCCACTGGGTTCAAATTCTTTCCTAAACTTATGACACTTCAACTTGCAAAATTATGTAAGATTATTTGCAACTAACAAGCCCTTAATAAATTCCTTCCACTATCACTAATATTATAATAAATAAGTCAGATTAACAGCTTAAACGCTGTGAGTAGTCAAACTTCACATAAAATGGGATAGAGGGAGTAGTAGAATTTGCCTAATAGTTCTGTGAAGCCATTTGGATAATAATGATGTCTGTGAAACTTTTAGGTTCTGTCTTATCTCTGAATGGAGTGAGGTTGCGACTGTCATGTCTTGGCGTTGTAACGGGTGATACAACTGTAGTACCAAATGGTGCTGTTAACGAGCAAATTCCCTCTGTGAAGCTGTCTGATTCAGTTACTAGTCAAGAAACTGATATGGAAAATGGAGAAGACGGGAAAGATTCTTCTGCAGGGTTGGATGAGAATAAAATGATCAGAGTATGCGACAAGTTAATTGAGGTCTTCTTGGTTGACAAGCCCAATCCTACTGATTGGAGAAGATTACTAGCATTTAGTAAAGAATGGAACAATATCCGGCCGCACTTCTATAACCGGTGTCAGAATCGAGCAGAAAGTGAGAGTGATCCTGGAATGAAGCACAAGCTACTCAGGCTTCAACGAAAGATGAGAGAGGTAACTAGCGCCTTTGCGAGCATGAAGTTTTCATTCTGTATGTGCCAGATCATGACTTAGTAAGTGCTTTCATTTTTCAAAGAGACCCAATTATGTCAAACTCGTTTTGGAATAGTTTCAATTCTCCATGATAAGTCCAGATGTTATTATGTTGTATATAAAGGAGGTCCCTCCTTAAGGGGGAGTCCAAGCAAGGGCTCAGTTGAATCATAAATACTCAAAATAATCAATTATTTTATGTCTAGTCTTTGCTAATTGCAGTACATTGGGCTGAGGTGAACTTCTATGATCAATTTACATATTACGGGTCAAAGGATTGAGGATGATTTAAGGATTATTAGTGGATTTCTTACAGTATTTCTGTCATGTTAAGATACAAATTCTAGATTTCGTTTGAGCTTGGTATGTTCTCTAATCTCTATTGAACTTCAACCAGTAACTTTCTTTTCTAGGTTGATAATGATGTTCAGAGGCATAACGAACTTCTTGAGGTAATCAGACGGTCAGTATCCGAGGTTGGTGGTATTGTTGCCAGGCGTCGTAAAGATTTTACAAAAGAGTTTTTTGCTCATCTTCACACTGTAGCAGAATCCTATTATGATGATCCAGCGGAACAGAATGGTAAATATGACTCCTGCCTGGAAAAGAAATAAATGTGGTTCTTCTGTTTGCTATATTTTTTTTGGGGTCATACTGCTAATAACTTTCGGTTTGTTTTCTGCATTAAGACACTCTTTTCCTTTTTGCAAAAGATACACTCTAGAAATGTTGTTTCCCATATATGAAATCGTTTACTCTTACCCACAAGGCCACAACCTTGCCACATGTGAAGTCACCCCAAAGGACCAATGGAAAGAAGTGAGTAAAATATCAACTAAAAGAATTTCTATCTTGCCTTTGAAAACAAATGCTACAATATAACATACAATGAGATAGAAGAAGCTTTGGAGAACCTTCGACTTTGGGAGTGTAAAGTTTCTCTTGCTGTAAATTTAGAAACTAAACTCACGAGTTCACAAACATCATTTCCTTGATTTCATAATAGTTTTATCTGCTGTTGATAGGTTTCACTGACAAGATGATCTTTTTTCTTAATAATTAGCTGTGGCAAAACTAGGGAATACGTGTTTGGCGGTTGTGCAAGCTTATGATACAGCAACTGAAAGTATAGAAGCGTTAAATGCTGCAGAGTTGAAATTCCAAGATATAATAAATTCTCCGTCAGTGGATGTGGCTTGCAAGAAAATAGATGATCTGGCCCAGAAAAATCAACTTGATTCAGCATTGGTGCTCATGATAACGAAAGCATGGTCAGCAGCCAAGGAGTCGGACATGACAAAAGACGAGGTAAGATCATTCTTTTCTTCAGATACACGTCCGTATGTCACTTCTTGCAGTAATTTTTCTCTGTCTTAGCATTAACTTAATTAAGAAGAGAGATGCTTACCAAAGTGATAGTATTCAAAATGACACAATTTTTAGTGATATCCAAACAATATTTTTTTGGGAGCTACTTGAGATTTTGTTTGAAAAGTTTCTTCTCAATTCTGAAGTGTCCTTGGCTCTCCACTGGTGAGGCTATAGAAACAAAGAAGTTCGGGGCAAAGGTGACAAAATATTTATGACTAATTGATATGAATGATGGGAGTTTATCTCATTATTTAATACAATAGTACTACAGATGATGATTAGCAAATGTTGCATGATTTTGCTAAAGAATGTGAACGTTAGTAACCTAGTGCCACAAGCTAAGGTTATCGTATCTGGAATTGGTATGGTGGAATAGTGATTGCTATTCTGCACGTTGACTAAAATGCTTATGTCCATTTTAAACTCTTAAGATAGTGCATAGGTAGTAGCTTCTGTGAGCTCATGCACCAAGCTGCTTTACTCTTGTGATAGCTTATATCATCTTGCATTTGAAGAGAACTTATTGTTGGAATGCCTTTATGTTGAAATTACTATTGAATTTTACAGGTAGCATAGCAGGGTCTGCATCTTAGATATGGTAGTTTAATGTCTTAGGATTTCAGGACAGATAGACCTAGCTGTAGCTGTAAAAGATAATATTCATTTGGCTGTTCTTATCCAAGTTACATGACTTCGCTTTTCAATCTATTGTTTTTATGGAACTTTCACAAGGCCAAATGCCATTTCTATACAAGTTTGGTATTTCAGCACAGGTTGGCTACTCCCCCTCCCCCCTCGCCAATTTGGAATTCATTTTTCTAACATGCAAATGGTTAGGCTTGTGAAATCTTTTTTGCTTTTTTCAGGTAAAGGATGTCCTTTATCACTTGTATATGACAGCACGAGGAAATCTTCAGAGGCTTATGCCAAAAGAAATCAGAATTCTAAAATATCTACTCACAATTGAGGATCCTGAGGAGCGATTGTGCACTTTGAAAGATGCCTTCACACCGGGAGAAGAACTTGAAGGGAAAGATGTAGATTGTTTATACACGTATGTATTGAATCTAATATCTAAGCATTATTCTCTTTACATTGAATTTCTCACAGCATTCATGAAGTATCTTTAACCCGTTGCCTTGACGTGGAAGCACTTCTATCAGATGTATATCGTTCTGAAATTTTACATATTTTGGAGGCTTTGCCTTTTCCTTTCATTTTTGGTTTTTTTTTTCCATATTCACTTTTAACTGTTATTAATAAATCCCTGATCCTTACAGGACTCCAGAGCAGCTTTACAACTGGATTGGGACAGTGGTGGATGCATATAATTTCAGTAGAGAAGGCACTCTCATAAAAGAAGCCAGAGATTTGATGAACCCTAAAATAATTCAGAAAATGGAGGAATTGAAGAAATTGATCTTAGATAACTTCATGTGAGCATTTGCTTGCTTTTAAATAGCTATGGGACTGCTGCTAGTGCCAGATTCACCAGCTCGTGCCATCAACATCCATAAGCATATGTCCAGCTGCTGCTAGTGCCAGATGCGGTGACCACATGATTGCATCGCAGAATTGAACACAAAGCTGATAGGTTCAATCTCCTCACATCGAAGAACTGTCCTTATCTCGGGTTTGTCGATATTCCTGAAAGTTTAAATATCCTAGACGTTGGTTCAGAAGAGGCACGACCTGTATTAGTTGTATAGAACATTGAATTTTGTGTATGATAGAGCTTATGTATTCTGGTACAGTGACTTGATGGCCTTTCTCCTACTCAGCTTGTTTCCTCTTGAAGCTCAATTACGTCTTTAGGATGATTTTTATACACGAATGTATCATTTATGATGAAGTTCATCACTATCATCAATGAATTTATATGGTGTTTAAAGTTGTACGAACTTGTCCAAGTGTTTATTCATTGATTGCTCAACAAAGTAGCCAAGTTTTAGAAATTTTATTTCCCATGCTTTATTACGGTAGAGAACTGCCAAATGAGTTAAGTTGCATATGATGGTCTTTGCGGAGAAATGGTCTCCTATGCATACTTACAATTTGAATAGAAGAAAATGATCGTGTAAATCTCTTGTGCATTATTTTCAAATCTATAATATGTACAAATAAAGATCTTTTATTAATAAAAAGAAATTTGTAAAGGATTACAAAACCAAGGTGAGAAACCAAAAGAGGAGAAAAACAGATCGCTCAAAGGATGAACACGGTCAACGAATTTCGATTATTCACATTATGCATTTAGCTTTTGGGACGTGAATTGGTTTAGGTGAATTCCGGGCGAATACGGCGAATATAATCGCACAGCTGGACACCCCTATTTGTTTAGGCGAATTCTGCTACTGTATTCATGAATACAATAGCGCGAATACAATGAATACAGTCACGTAACAACTAAATAGTAGCTATAGGAAGTAATCACGTAACAACTAAATAGTAGCTATAGGAAGTAATTATGTATATGGTAGCTACAAGAAGTTAATAGCCACTAAACAATAGTAAATTTTGAAAATTCCTCAATTTGAAACTAAAATGATTTGTCAAACTCTACTACTTTGCATTGGACTTCGAAAGGTTCCTATTCTTTAGCACCACAAATGATAACATCACTGTGAAAATATAATGTGACACAACCCGAATGATTATGTTTGAAACCTCCTATCGATGTTGCTCATTCACTTGCGTATTCTCACATTTTTGGATCTTACTAAAGGACCATTATTTATTTTTTGATCATTATTTAATGCCACACCTTTCACAATTAATTTTTTTAAATATTTATTACAGTTAAGGTAAAGATAAAATTTACTTTATCTGGATTTTAAAATGAATAAGTACTTTAAATATGTTATAAATAGTATTTTATTTATGGTGAATGTCTATATTTTACAGAGATTTTAGGGTTTATTACTTGGTGGTTAAGTCACTTTTCCCCTATAAATAGATGGGTTCTATTCTATTGTAATTGATCCCAAATCAATAAGAATTCTCTCTCCCTACTTCTCTTCAATACTCTTCTTCTTCTATTATTGTTAACATGTTATCAGCACGAGACTATAATCAATTGAGTAGAAGCTTTGGGATTGAGCATAATAATTGTCAATTATTCCATGAACTTCCTTCATGATTAAATTCTGGATTTAAGGTAAGTATTTTATCTTTTTTTTTTCTCTTTTAAATTCTTGAAATTCTATAATTTGATTTTAAATACAAGTAAAGACAATAAATTTTGATTATAACTCTAATAGAGTTTGTGAGAAATTATAACCACCCGAAGTGGTAAAATTTCTATGTCTTGCTATGATCAAATTCATGTATGATTGTGAGCACAAGAAGTGAAAACCCGTCCCATTGAATTTGCTTCATTCTCATTCCCTTAAGAGAATATGGTAGCAATATGTAATAAGTCTGAAAGAAGACAAAATTATTACCGTGAAGGTATCAATGGATGCGGACGTGGCAAATAGATGAAATTATAATCGTCATCATTGTGGTAATGAGAATAATAAGGATTTCAAAATAATCATTCACTCCGTGAAAGTAATGTTTGTCATCGATTTGACATGAAATTTTGTAAATCGCATATAGATGATTATGGTTCATTCATGATGTGAATGTGACAACATGTGATTTATGAGTACATATTTATTCTTGGAAGAATATGAACGTGCTAGTGGTAGTGAATATACCACACTCAACTCTACAATGAGGTTTGAGATGAAATAAAAAAATAATTTTATTATTATGGCATGAATGGTCATTGATCACGTACCTATTGTGATTATGCCAAAATATTATGGCAATGTGATTATTATAGGGCAAAAGTAATGGAAGCAACATATCTTGCTTATAATGATTTTGGCCATGGCCATAATGGTATAACTTTCTCTTTGAAAGAAATATTCACCATATGGATATTAATGAATATGTGGTAGTACAAAATTATTTGAGAACTCTGGAAGAACCAATTATACTGTTTTGGAGAAACACAATTGATTATCAATAAGGTATTGTGTTGTAGTAAGTCTCAAAGAAACGTATTGAGTTTCTAAAGCATTCGCGAAAGCGGTTGGTTATATTGAGACTATAAATAACGAGAACACTTAATATCTTCTATTACTACAACTTGTAACGGCGTAATATATGTGAAAAGCTACCCGCTTTATTCTCCAGTTTGTACTACACAAATAAAAGAATGCCACAATAAAGTGAAAGTTTATTGATATAAAAAACTCATATCATAATAAACTTGGAGATTATTTATTATTGCACACGTCATGGTATAAACCTAAAATTTATCAATATTGATAATTTATCCAGTTGGCATAATTGGTTTAGCCATACTAATTTAAGTATGATGTACAAAATTAAAAGAGAATTCACATGGGTAACTATTAAAGAACTAGAAAGTTCTTTACGAATTCTCTTATGTTGTTCTCATTAATTAATAGACCAACAAAAATTGGGATTGAATCCCAAGAATGCTGGAAATATCAAAGGTGAATATGGGCATGTTCACCTGCCATGTATACCACATAAGATGCATCTATGAGATGGTTGCATGTGCGATTGTTATTAACCCGCAACCTGGTATTTGCGGGGTAACTTGCTCAATAATTTAATTTAGAGCATAATTTCCAGATTTTCTATTCAAGACAGTTCATCTTGATAAGCTGGTTTATATCACAGTTGATTTAGCAAAATGATTTATTGAGTGCCTCCACTTAGTAACTAAGCTATTGCTTATGAGAACAAAGTTATCTATATCAATTTGATATACATTATATACGAAAGTATATTACATTCTCCCCTCACAAGTGGTTCAGGGTCAGGAACCAAATAATTTCATCTTATTATTATTATTGATGTGCGGTGTATATTTTTATTAATACTGTAATGCACAAAGATGGGTTCCCAAAATTGAGGAAGAAAGTTAGTTTTTCTAAGATGAGGGGGAGACAAGATAAACAGTAAAGAAAAAGTTACGTGGAATGAATTATCATTTGTACATCTAGATCCTCGAATAAGATAATATGAACTTGAAGTTCATAAAAAGGTAATTCATCTGCAATATATTGCAAAGCATGCCAGACGCATTAGCTGACCCAAAGAAAGTAACTATATTCTCACTGCAAATGCTCCTATTAGAATAAGTCATAGAAGGACAAAGTCTATGGTACGCTTAAAGCGTATAGACAAATCGATTTCAAATAAAATTCTTGATAAAGAAGATGAGCAAATGATCAAAATGATCATAATAAGGAGGCAAGTGATCTAGAAGATCATGTGACATAACACTTCATAAAATCTCAGGAGAGATTCAGGTACTTGAAATATGAATGAAAAGATCTATGTTATGTCTTTATGAAAAAATATTGGAACCGAAATAAAATATTCGTCGACGACATCTATGATAGCGCTAAATATATATGAGGATCTTAAGTTTGGAGAAAAGAATTTCGAATAGAATTGGTTTTATATGAAAGACATGTAGTTTTGAATCTGTAGTTCAAATACTTGAAAGTATAAAGTCAATGATATGTGCAATCAGTTTTCGGTATCTTATTTGTCTAGCATGACATAAAAACTTGATATGCATCTAAAGTCTATTATATGGCTTATATGACTTAACTTATATAACAATCCTTGAAGGATTTAAATTGCTTAAAGCATATACAATTCTTGGTCCTGAAGTACCATATCCTAAGTGCAATATGTGCACATATGTATCTTGCTATAACTATAAGCATGATAATGTGATAACGAAAATACCTCTATGGAGATATTGAAAAGGCTATTCCACGACATTATATGAAGACATTACATATCTATCAAGAATGATGATTTCAAGGTTCAACATATTCATTCAAGTTAATATGGTTGATTTGTTTATCAAATCTCTACTAATGATCTTTTGAAGATGGTGCACAAGATCGGGATGCGAAGGCTCAAAGTGTGAATTGATGCTCTCATCATGGAGAGTTAATACGCGTTGTACTCTTTTTCCCTTACAAGGCTTTGTTCCACTGGGTTTTCCTTGCAAGGATTTTAACGAGGCAACCAAAAGGCGTATTTCTAAACATATGTACTCTTTTTCCTTCTCTAAAATTTTTTTCCCATTGGGTTTCATTTTAGTTAGGTTTTAACGAGACACATTATCTGTTGAATAGACATTCAAGGGGGAAAGTTATAAATAATATTTTATTTGTGGTGAATGTCTATATTTTAGAGAGAGTTCCTAGGATTTATTATTTGGTGGCTAAGTCACTTTTCCCCTATAAATAGAGGGGTTCTATTCTATTTTAATTGATCCTAAATCAATAAGAATTCTCTCCCTACTTTTCTCTTCAATACTTTTTTCTTCATTTATTGTTTTATAACAAAATCAATTATTTTTAGTAACTGAAAAAGATCCGAGGAAGTACATAAATTATAAATGTAAAATTTAATGCCACAAACAAAATCCAAACATTGTACCCCGTTCATTCCAATTCATGTGAACCTGTTTGACTGGGCACGGAGTTTAAGAAAAAATAAAAACTTTTGGGATTTGTGGTCCTAAACAAGTCAAAAAGGGCCCCAGAATTTTCGGCCCGGAGCTCGCAATTGCAATAACTGCACTTGTTAAGTGAGATTTCAGACGGGATTTTTCATCATTTTACACTTCTCTCAAACCCTAAACATCCTTAGGCGATTTTTCAAAGACTCAAATTTCTTCAAATCATAGGTAAGTGATCTCTAACTCATCTTCTTCAATCTAATTCATCTTTTTACATGATTTCACTTCAAAATCTAGGGTTTTTCATGGAAAATTGGGTGTTCTTGGGTAGAAATTAGGATTTTTGAATTTTGGGGATTTGGACCTCCATTTGAGGTCGGATTTCAAAACTAATTGCATATTTGAGTTCGTGGGTGAATGGGTAATCGGGTTTTGGTTCGAACTTCGAGTTTTGACCAAGCGGGCCTGGGGTCGGGTTTTGACTTTTTGGAAAAAACATTGGGAAGTTCATATTCATGCATTAGAATTGGTTTAATTAGCATTTATTGATGTTATTGAATTAATTATGGCTAGATACGAGTGAATTGGTGGTGGAATCGAGAGGAAAAGCGGTGGCTGAGTGCTGAATTGTCCGTTGGCTTGAGGTAAGTGTTTGGTTTAATCTTGACTTGAGGGAATAGGAATTCCCAACTTATGTGCTAAATGAAATATCATGTGTGTGGCGTATAGGTGTGGTGACGAGTACCTATGCGCCACCAAATTTCCATTTTTAGTTTATTCCCTTCCCCGTTTCCTAGTATATTGCTTCTTGTCTTATTTGCTACTTGCTTAAACTGTTTCCATGCCTTAATTGCTACTTGCACTTAAATGCTTCCATGCCTAATTGCTTCATATTAACTGTTGCCCTTTATTGAATTATTTAATTATTTCATGTTAATTGTTGATGTTCTCATTGAGGTATTATTGGTTTCATAGCTTCATTTTATTACCCCGTTGGGTTATATGGATTCATTGGTGCCTTATGGTGCACGTTGGTTGGTCTCGCTGATTTGTTTTCATGAGTGAAGTTTCATAGTAGCGATATTCCATTGTGTAGTTGAAGTATAAGAATTGTGAAAATTGAGTTAACTTGTGAAACACCTTGTATTTATTCTTTGTGATTGGTGTTGATATATACATATGTTGGAATCGGGTTGCATGCCGCAACAGGAGGAATAAGAGAGAATTGCGATTGTCTGGTGGGATCGGGTTGCACGCCGCAACAAGGAGTAATAAGGCTGGACAGGTGAGATCGGGTTGCGCGCTGCAACAGGAGGAATGAGGGTGATATGTGTTGAGGAGCAATAGGGGAGGACAGGTGGGATCGGGTTGCGCGCCGCAACAAAGAGGAATAAGGGAGAATATTGATATTGTTATTGTTGGAATATTGTTATTGTTATTGTTTATATGGCGAGATCGGGATGCACGTCGCATCATTTATTGTTTTTGGCATTTATTTCTGTTGAAGTTATTATTGAGGTGTTGAAATTCCCTAACGATTGGTTATAGCTGAATACTAGTAGACTGGTTGGGTCCTGTGTTCCTTTAATGCAAGTTCCGGTTATTTTTCATTCCGTACTTCTTTTCTGTTTATTATAAACTGTTGCAGGTTATATGTATTGTTATGCCTCGCGGTAGCCTCGTCACTACTTCGTCGAGGTTAGGCTCGACACTTACCAGTACATGGGGTCAGTTGTACTGTTGCTACACTCTGCACTTTTTGTGCAGATCCCAGTGTTGGACCGTACGGACCGTAGTTCGAGGTTGCTGTCTTCAGACTAGTGGAGACCCGAGGTAGTCCTTCAGGCGTCCGCAGGCCTTGGCGTCCCCTTCTATCCTGTCTTTCTTTTCTGTTTTATTTATTTCCGAAATAGATGTGTACTTCTTTGTTCAGTCTATTATGTGTAGTATTCGTAGATGGTCCGTGAAATTGTGACAACAGTTTCGGGTGGAGTTTTATCATGGTTTTGCAGATAACTTGTTAAATTCTGTTCTTTCATTTTTATTCCGCTGATTTACTTATGTTAACTTGTAAATTTGTTAAAATATAAAAGGAAAAGGCAAAATAATTTGTAATGTTGGCTTGCCTAACGAGTACAATGTTAGGCGCCATCGCGGTCCCGACGGTGGGAAATTCGGGTCGTGACAAGTTGGTATGAGAGCTTCTCATTAAGGGTAGAATCGTGAGTTTAAGCTAAATTGTTACCAAATTTAGTAAGAGTCTGTTTGGAAAGTCACCCTGTAATTGGAATTGGTGTAATTACTAGGATATTAGTTACACAGCCTAGTAATTACACAATTGTGTAATTACGATGACCTGTTTGTTTGTCATAGTATAATTACAGTGTAATTACAAGTTTACTTTTTTTTTTGCACAAGTGTAATTCACAGTTAGATTAAATTTTAAATTAAGTAATTATCAAAACTTACAAATAAATATAATAAAGCATATAAATTTTTACAAGTATAAATGATATTATATTTAATATTTNAATTTTTACAAGTATAAATGATATTATATTTAATATTTAAGATGTATATTTTTTTTCGTGAATATACATTTAAAAAATAATTTTTATATATATATATATATATATATATATATTTTTTAAATTAATAATATTTAGTTTAGATACTTACAAAAACTAAATATACGTTTTGTAAGAACATCATGGAATTCATGATTAAAATTTCAAAAGAAATAAAAAAGTAAAAATAAAACTAAAAAATTAACATGATAGAAACAAAAAGTTATAAAGAAAATAAATTAAAATAAAAATAAAAAAGAAAGAAACTAAAAAGCAACTTTGTAATTACACAGTGTAGTTACCACCAATTCTCACATGCCCTTGAGAATTGGAGAGTGTAATTACACCCCTCCAATTACACCCAATTCCATGCTTACCAAGTAATTACTTGGCCAAACAAACATGCCAAACTGTGTAATTACACCAATTACATTCATATTCATTTCCAAAATTGCTTTCCAATCAGGCTCTAAGTAGTTATTCTTTTTGGAACGGACCGAAAAAGAAATAGGGCCAAAACTTACTGCCAGGTGAACCAAATCCTAATGACGTTGTAAAAGATTAATTAGTGAAATGAATGAGTTTTACAACAAAAACGCTTAGTCAATTTATTTCATACTTGTACTCAAAGTTATTACGATGTCACCAAGTTTTAATTTTAAAAATTAAAAACCTTAGCTGATCAGAGCTCCGGCGACAAAGACATATTAGAGACCCCAAAATCATCTATTTGTACCCCCTAAATTAAGCTCCTGTTCTTATCCACTTCACAACTGATTAAGTAATATTTATTGCAGCTATTCGATTTTTTCACGAGTTTATTTTCCACAATCCCGGTGAGTTTTCCTTAATTATTGGTTCGTTTTCTGTTTGACACAATATAAAATTGTAATTGATATTGAAACTTACGTATCAATTGTTTGAATTTTGGTAGTTACTGGTTTCTGGAAATTGTGTGTAGATAAACTAGGGTTGAAAACAGTGAAGATGACGAGAAAAACGAGTTGCTGTGGTATTTGTGAGAATTCAAATCTTCCTTCCATTTGTCCTGTTTGCGTCAATTACAGGTAATTCAAATATTTAACTACAGTAGAAAAACAACCAAAAATTGAAGTTCCTAGTATTATTTCACAATCTGCTATTTTGTTATTCATAACTTATTCAGGTGAGGCTGTGGATGAAATTTTATGTACAATGCAATTGATGTGGATGAATATCTGAATTTGGACAGGGGCAGACCTACTTAACAATCATTTGCTTCATCCTAAGCCACTGTTTGAGGCCTTGTGTGTGTGTGTGTGTGTATGTGTCTGTGTGTATATATGAGTATATGTATGTGTGTGTTTAAATCCATTAGGAATTGGTATAAAAGAATCAAATTCACTGCTTCCGAGCCCTCCACATCTTGAATCTGTCCTTGATTTTAAAGTTACCTTTAGCAATTGGATACTAATACAAAAGCAATAGGAAGTGGGTGGGTGGGGTTTTGGGGGGTGGGTTGTAGAGGATTCTGATTCTAGTGATGATGTGTTTTTGGCAGATTGAATGAGTACAGCACTGTGTTAAAATCACTGAAGGGCAGGAGGGATGCACTCTATGGGCGATTAAGTGAAGTACTCTTGGCTAAGGTTTTCCTACTCCCTGATGAAGTTCTCTCTTGTTATGGTTTCAATTTGGACTTTGACACGTCACTTATGCTTTTGTTACCTTGTTCAAGAAGTTGCCTTCCCTTTTGATCTAATGCAGGTTTAAGTTTGTTCATTGAAATTCTCTGTGAATCAGGTTATCCATACCACAAGCGATAATCTAACCATACTGTTTATTACATCAAGGAGAACAGCATGGTAGTTGAAAAATTCATACATATGATTAACTTAGGATGGTTAAAATGGAGGAATGTTATGGGAGTTCTATAAAATAGGAAGTCACTGAACAAAATCAAAGACAAGTTCTGTAGAACAGTTGTAAGATTGTTAATTTATGTGGGAGTGAATGTGGGGTGTGTAAGGCTCAACATATCTACAAGATGAATGTCGTATAGATGCAAATGTTAAGATGTAGATGCGGTCATACAAGATTGGATAAGATGAGATATGGTCATATCCAATAGAAAGTAAATGAGATAAGATTGCTTGAGATTTTTAATCATGCCTATGTAGACACCTATATGTGCCATCTTATAGTGCAAGAGAATGATGATTGAAGGTGAAAAGAAGAGGACGAGATATATATAATTACAAAATCACATAGAGGGAAGATGTTTCAAAAGACCTATAATCTCTTATAATCTCTTGGAGTCCATGGTCTGGAGGGCTTTTGAGAAAATTAGAGATTCGACATTCATGTAGGTCTAGGGACGATGAAAAGATCATATGAGCGATGTGAATCTGTTGGGTTTAAGGAACGGTGATTGTTACACACATCAGGTCCCAACTTTGAAATGAAGGTATAAGGAAAATTAAAAGAGAGTGTGTTAGTCAAATAGAAGGCTCTAACAGGGGTCATAGTTGATAGTTCCATACCATCCAGTGTTCTTAAAGTCTTTTTTTCCTAGTTTCGGACTTGTACATCCATGTAAATATAAATGTGAAGTTTAGAGATTCGACATTCATGTTAGGTTACTAAGGGACCGTATGAAAAGATCATATGAGTCGATAGTGAATCTGTTGGGTTTAAGGAACGGTGATTGTTACACACATCAGGTCCCAACTTTGAAATGAAGGTATAAGGAAAATTAAAAGAGAGTGTGTTAGTCAAATAGAAGGCTCTAACAGGGGTCATAGTTGATAGTTCCATACCATCCAGTGTTCTTAAAGTCTTTTTTTCCTAGTTTCGGACTTGTACATCCATGTAAATATAAATGTGAAGTTTAAAAAGCATAGTTTTAGAGGACTCCTATTTTTCTTTAAAATAAAACTTATTTAGTGTTGGAATGGAATAGACATTTATAGAAAAATTAATTAGAGTTGGGCGTTTAATTTGCACAAAAGAATATAGTAAGCAAAGTGAGAGTAGTATGATGCATGTCAGGGCTGCTATAATATTCTAGCAAAAATGCGAGCAAAGTCTTGTTAACCAACTGAAAGCTAGACGGGATGATTGTATTTTGACTTGCTGCCTATAGACCATTTCCAGATTACTTTAGGGGTAATCAGCTACCATTATGTTTTCCTTCTAGTTGATGCTACCTATCTTAGATATTTAGTTTCCCAAACTGATATAAGTTCCCTTATATTCTGTAATGAGGTATATTCTTACCATTACTTATAAAAAAAATCGGTTACAAGGTATACCTGTAGCTTAAAAAGAGACATCTGTTCATTATTTATCTCATGATTTTGATTTGGAACTTTCGGTCATCTTCAGGGTAAGGCCGATGATCAACTTAGTTGGAGGGTGCTTCAGAATGAAAAATTGGCAAGATTAAAGGAAAAGCTTCGACAACAGAAAGAGCAAGTTTCACAAGGTGTTTGGTCCTGTATTACTAATGGCAGCTGTTCAATTTTAATTGCATGCAGATCTTAACCTATTTGCGAGCAGACTAATACATGTATTTACAGGGAAGGCGAAAATCGAGAAGATGTCTCATGATCTGAAAGTTCAGTATGAGTTGCTAGGGTCAGCAACGAGCATGGTATAATGGAGTCTTTCTTTTATATTTCACATTTTGGTATGATTAGTTTGATGTACCCACCCACTGATGACTGAATCAAATTGCAGTTGGAAAAAAATCGTGCGGAACAACTTGAGAAGTTTTATCCTAATCTCATCTGCACTCAAAATCTTGGGCATGTGAGGAATTATTCTTCTGTCCAACTCTCCTATTACAAAATTTTCATGTTACTAATGCTCTTTTATCTAAACCACAGATGGCAATTACCTCTGAGCTTCTTCATAAACAATCTGTGGTTGTAAAGCAGATATGCAAGTTATTCCCTCAACGTCGTGTAAGTCTTGAGAAATTATATATACTTATAATTGTGGCACACACTACTCAATCCAAACTACAAGAGAATGGAATGAATTACATTATCTTGTCTCCTGAAAAAGACTATGGAAAATCGATATTGATATGGTAGTCATTTCGAGAGGTTTTTCTTATTATATATGTGTATTACTACCTTTGAATTGGTGAGGCTCTTCATCTTCTTTTTCTTAAATTAGCTAACTCTTAATATTCTTGAACTTGAAGTGAAATTTTGGGTAGAAAACTGCGATTGGCTTCAATGAGGATTGCACCTCACAAACCCCGTGCTTCCCTGGTGGTTATGTAAAAATAATGATTATTTCACCAATTCAACTTCATAGTTATATGTTTGATCATGTGAGCTATCGTGGATTGGATCCATGGTTCCTTCATCTTCTTGAAACATAGTATCTAATGCGGATTATTGTTGAGATTATGAATCTTAGCCTGTTCGTGTTCCATAAGTGCTTTACAGTCTCTTTCATTTTTGGCCCTTGTAAATTCTCCCCTTTTTTTTTTAAAAAAAAATTTAAAATTAAAATGTCCGTCATATAGATGTTATGATTGTTTTAGGAAAAACGGAAATTGGAGTTGGCAGTTCTTGATCTACTATCGGGTCATCGTTGTTAGTATATGGGCGGAACTGTGGAGTCATTCAGGAAGAAAACCTGATCTGTGTATGCTTAGTAATATTTCTGTTAGGTATTTATGATGGCCAAGAAAAGAGGACGTTGGACTTTGAACTTTCTCTTTCTATGTTGACTATCTACTTGGAGCACATTTGTGTTTCATACAAATCTTGCGTTGCAGGTGATAGTTGACGGAGAAAAAAAAGACACATCTAGTGGCCAATATGATAGCATCTGTAATGCAAGGTTGCCAAGAGGACTTGATCCTCATTCAGTTCCATCTAATGAGCTGGGTGCTTCTTTAGGGTAATTTCTTTTGCTTGCTCATCACATAAGTCACTTTTCCAGCTGTGTAGTCATTAAGTTTCTGAACATAGAGTGTGGCGTTCAAGAGTAGATATCTGCGGAGCCATTATTCAAGTGACAATATGAGTTTGCTCTGTTATTCTTATAGTCTCATCTGGATGTTTCCCTTTCTTTTTGCTCAATTATTACTTGCGCAGTTTTCTTTACAATGTTTACATTAGTGCCCAGTAATTCTGGCCTCTATGAGTTGGAGTGCCATGGCTTTTTTACCAAAGTGGATTATTGGCCACCTATGCTTTTTTGCATTCAAGTAGGAAGGAATTTTGAACAATTATGCTTTAGATGCTACAGTCAGGCTCCTATATATTTGTTTTTTCAAACCCTCAGGTTTTGGTATTCTTCTGAATATGCTGTGATATTTTCAAATTTTCTTTGTATACTTAGGCTTTTTTTTGGGTTGGAGGTGAGGGTTGTTTATCTGGGCCACACCAATAAAATTATATGAAGGGTTTATCAAAGCATTGGAGTATAGTTGATAGGTCTTTTGGC
The DNA here is from genome assembly GCF_001879085.1 of Nicotiana attenuata. NCBI lineage: Eukaryota > Viridiplantae > Streptophyta > Magnoliopsida > Solanales > Solanaceae > Nicotiana > Nicotiana attenuata. The sequence continues at coordinate 45,020 of NW_017671280.1, read as the reverse complement.
TGGATTTGAGGATCTTTTGGTAAAGGTTCAAGTTGCTTTATGCTATACAAGAAGTGAAGACGGCTTTCCCACGAACTCAAAAAATTAACTAGAAATTGCAAAACCCATGATATCCTTTTATGGAGAGGATTACTGGAAGATGAAATACTGACTGTAACCCCTTATGGTCCAAGGGCTTGTTACTATGTGGTCTGCAAGTAAATGAATAGTTAGCTATAGATATGCAAGAGTGCTACTTGCTAGTTTAAGAGTACAGAAAGTCATTTCAAAAGCCAGATGAAAAATGCATGTGCATTACATTTTTCTAGCGATACCGTTTATATTGTGTATTTTAGAATATTCTAGTATTTACTGGAGCAAATTGAGTTACGTAGTATGTCATTGAAATGAAACATGCGTATACAGATCCACATGCTGCGTAGATTGAGATAATTATCCAACGATTTTTACGTGTCTATTTGTAGAATAGCCATTTTGGCCAGTAATAATATATTCTAATGATTTTATTTTCGATGGTTGAAAGCAGATATATGGTGCAACTTTTGAACCTTGTTGTGCGTTGCGTATGTGCTCCTGCACTTCATAATTCAGGATTTGCGGTATGCTCAAACAACCTTCTATCGTTGTTTTGATAGTTTAGCCTCAAATACTTGAGAGTACATTAATGGAGCTGGTCAGAGCTGTCTTAGTACAAAAAACTTTAATTAGAGATATGTTGCAATTTATTTTATGCCAGAGCCAGAGGAATAGCAAAAAATAATTTCCTGGTGCCTTTCAGACCTTAGTGAATGAGGTCGCCGTTTTTTCCAGAGTCACTGTACATAGTTGGGCAAAGGATAACATATTTGTTTTATCTTGAACCCAGAACAATCTTTTTTAGTTTCTCATGCGTCTTTGTTCATTACATTAGGGTTCATGTTCTCGAATATGGCAACGAGATTCTTACTGGGATGCCCGGCCGTCGTCTAGAAGGTATTCTTTTACTATAATGTAGAAATTTATTGTTTCTTTTCCGCCGTGAAGAGATGAAAACTTTCCTACTGATGTTAGTCATGCATTGCAGTGGCGAGTACCCACTTTTTATTCCACGCCAAAACTTTTGCTCGTCAGGTGGGGAAGCTTCATGGTACGACAGAAGTTGCAGTAATTCTGGAAGTTCAAGTGACTTTGGAGTTACCTCAATGGAATCTGATAGAAAACCTCGGTTGGATTCTTCTAGTAGTAGTAGTTTCAACTATGCTTCTGCTTCCCTGCACTCAATAGAATCACACAAGGATCTGCAGAAAGGCATAGCACTTCTCAAGAAAAGTGTTGCCTGCATTACTGCATACTGTTACAACACTTTATGTTTAGAAGTTCCTGCCGAAGCCTCTACTTTCGAAACATTTGCAAGATTGTTGGCTACACTTTCTTCTTCAAAGGAAGTTCGATCTGTGTTTTCTTTGAAAATGTCTGGTTCAAGGTGCGTATTTCCTTTATTTATGTATCATAATTATAGATCTGTGCTCCATACTATATAATGAAAGAAATTTATTTATCATGGCATTGGAGCCTCCGATTATCTAGCAGTGGCCCGTATTCAGTGATTCGTTTTTATAATTTGTAGGGCATCCAAGCAAGTCCAACAACTGAACAAATCTGTTTGGAATGTAGATTCAGCCGGGTCATCTAGCACTTTGATGGAGAGTGGACATGTGCCAGTATTGGTATAGTTTCTTTCTTTGGATTCAGTTCAGCATAACATATATTGGCATTAAAAATATTTGTATGAATATATAGAGAGTGAACATGCGCCAGTATTGGTATAGAGGCATAGTTTTTAGTGTTGGTTTCATGTCTGCAGAAGACTTGAGCTTTTCTGTATTTAATATTTGTTTGTGTTGAGCATTATGCCATTGCCTAATTGTTGTGAGGGGTAAAATGCATCATTATCCACTCTTGCTGACCACATCTCCTTTTCTATTGAAGTCTAGTTTTTTTTGGCTTTCTCACATGTATGCAGTAGTTTGTTGAAAGAAATTAAAGGACCTTATGTTAGGGAACAACGAACTCAGTAATGCGGCAATGAAGAGATATCTATGATAAGCAGGATCTGGCATAACTCAAATACGCCTAGGCGATTCTTATAAATCTTTATGGAGTTTTCTTGCTTACGTATACTAATTTGTAACAAATTGAGTTAGCTGAAGAAGTGTTTTATGTACGGTAGATAATTCTCTCTTGGATTTCAACTGAGAGGCCTTGGTTTTATTAAGCTTTCTTATAATTTTTCAGAAGTTGATGAGAAAAATTTATTAGGGGACATAATTTAGTAAGAACTGCAAAGAATAGAGAGTCCAGAAACCTTGTAGCTACAATCTCTTTTAAAATCTTTTGGAATTGCTTCTGTGGATTTCAGAGGATGTGAGCTTTGTTTACTACTGGATGGTTTATGTTTTGGTGACTATTATAACTGAGCATTATTGTATGGAACTCTTTGCTACTGGGCCTAATAATGTGTTGCAACTATGCTTTTTTAGTTTTTCTCTCGTAAATAAATTTTGAAAGTAATTAGTTACAATGAAGCTGTTGCATTTGATTTCTCTTCTTAACTTTGCAGAGAAATACATTTGACAATGCTCTTCCAAGTTCTACTGCTAGTTTGATTTATGCCACTGAAGTATCTGATGTAGGAAGGAATGAAAATTTAATTGAAGGTTGGGATCTTATTGAGCACCCTCCTTTTCCTCCTCCTCCATCACAAACTGAAGATGTTGAACATTGGACACGAGCCATGTTTATTGATGCAACAAAGAAATGAGCCACTTCTTGGATGGCTACGTCATTGTAATTATAGCCATTGCTCATGAAGGTAAACTGAGCTACTTTGCCACATTCACATAACGTGCAAGTTAAAACCCTGATAGAGTTTCTTTCATTTTTCTCAAATTTAGGGGTAAATATATTCTATTTCAGTGATTGATTCTGACTACAAATTTGTGAATTGTCTTCTTTCTTGTGTGATTTGCTAATACATATATACCAAACTAGCAAAACCTAATCCAGGCTTCATTTCTGAGTTTACAATCTTGCAACTCAATTTTCTAGTCCTTCATATTGGCTTGGTGCTTTGTTCACGTTTAGCTGCAAAAAATGTCTTGATGTGGCAATATATGTGTATGTGATGTAAAACTGTTCCATACAAGACATCTTAGTGATGACCTTTTTGTTTGGCACTGTAGGAAGTTTAGAACTGATCACGGGTATTAAGTAAATAAGAACTGCTGGACTCATGAGTCATCGTCATCGTCATAGTTATGCATGTCTAAAGCATTTAGATACCTGTTGTTTTACACTGAAAATTTTCTTCTTTGCCTCTTCAGATGTAATAATAAAATAACTTTACTTCCTTTTTTTCCCTTTTCTGGTGTTGCATAGACATCCAAGGATGGAGGGATGCTTCCGAGCTACATCAATCTCTCGGATGAAAAAGCTTGTAAAGTTGTCAAACTAAGTTAAACATTCACAAATTGTAAATAGCGTCAACGTGGTTTTAGCTTTGTTTATGGAAACCACAGTATCTTTATTTTACTCTTACCATATTCTCATACAGCTTTAAAAAGAGTGACGGTTTTGCATGCAAGCAAACACCCATGATTAGAAGATGAATATGCAGGTGATATCCTTTTCTATTTAGCTCTCACCAACCTTCCCCGCCCGGGGGGCGCAAAATCTGTTTGTCATCAGGTATTAAAAACCTGATTCTCTAAGGAGCTCTTCTATGGCTGGTAGCTGGAGATTTCTGAGACAAGCTAAAACCTCACAACTGAACTGAACCGCTCTGCACTTTCTAAGGCATTGTTGGTAGCAAAAGTAAAGGCCCATGATATATTCATGGGGGGCGTGGGTGGGAGGAGAAGATGAATTTAATTACTAGTCTTAACCATGTTAAATGAAATAAGACAGTACCTTAAGCAGGGGTAAAAAATGTAGCTTTCTTATCCAAGATGTTTGTGATATACTTGAACATTTTTAATGTTACCGTTTAGTTGAAAAATATATATGGAAGGATTTCGTCAATGTATTTTTCCATCATCGTTTCAGTTATTATTAGTGGGGAACTTGTTGAGTTGTCTAAAAGTGACTTTAAATCTCATAAGCCAGCTGGTTAATACAAAATCTAAAAATTGATCAAGAATCACAATGATTCTCAATGAAAATGGTGTAGGTGAATTTTTGTGAAAAAGGGAAAGGATTTAATAGTATCATTGTAGTAGGTGGAAGAAGGCTGCCCACCAAGTGAATGATAAATTTTGAATGAGAATGTGGGCGTTGAAGAATTTCAGCGACATACGAATTCTCTGATCTGTTCATTCTTGACTTAAAAATTACAAGGATGCTAAAGAAAATAGGAGTAATATTAACAGCTAACGGCAATTTACCCTTAAAATGGGTTGACACATTTTACACACAAGGAGTCATTGCAAGTTTGCAACAATGCAGCCCACATACAAGTCGATTGGGAATGCAGGCGGAAAATTACTTCATTGGACTTGCAGATTACCAAAGACCGAAGTGATAATTGGGGTTCTAAGCAGGGTGTCAATGGATATTTGAAAACCGATTAAATTGACCGAGCCGTACCGCACCGAACCAATTTTTAGGTTTCTTTTAAAGAAACCGTAAGTTTTTATATAAATCTGTAACCGTACTGATAATTAGGGTAGGTTTTTTATTTTATAAAAATAAATCGAGAAAATACCGAACCGTACCGTATAAATTTTATATGTGAAAAATATATTTATATTGTAAGTTTAAAACGAATAAACAATAAATGTTTCATTAGATCTTGGAATTATGAAAATTGTTACAAGCCAACAAGTAATTAAATTCAAAATACGAATTCCTAAAATCTATTATGCTACTTATACTTAAACTAAGTTATTTCAAGTATCTTTATTAGCAAGACACAAAGTGTTCTCGCGATTATGAGTAGAAAACTACACTGTATTGAATATGTTTCCTTTCATACAATTTAGATTTATCTTTTTGCATATTTAATATAAACTTTATTCTTGAGTCCCGGGTTGGTTAATATCTTTCCACTCGTGTGATTTATATTTTCTTTGCTTTTACTTGGTTTCTTTTACGTTGCTGTCGAATAGTTGATGGATCTATACTCTAGCCATCTTTCATGTTTATTAAATTCATCACCCTTTAAACAGTAAAAATGTCTAGAAAGTTTTGGTAAGTCCTGTAAAAGAACATATGTTATTGCATTCTACTTCTAATGGTGAGTTTTACATGATATTTAAAAAGATACCGAAAATTAACCGAACCGTTCCGATATCGAAGTGAAACCGACATGATTGGGACGGTTTCGAAAAGTCTAATTTTGGTTATACATAATAGAATAACCGAGAAATTAGTATGGTTCAAATTTTATAAAATAACCGTCCAAACCGAACCATTGACACCCCTAGTTCTAAGTTCAAAAGTAAAGAAAGAGATTAAGATATGTACTATGGAAAACAAGTAAAGTTGAGGGAGATTTTGTTTGCTCAATTAAAAGCTCCAAAGATCTCTAAAACATCAAATGAAAGGTAATTGAAAAGCACATTAGGTAATTCTCCCTCTCAAGTTAAAACTAAACTTAGATGCTTCAAAGTGTACACAAAACTTTGTTCACTTCTTCCTTTTCTTTGGGGGCTGGATAGTCTCTTCTTCTTCATCCTCTTCTTCATCATCTTCTGGCTCCTCCTCTACAACTTCTTCTTCTTCGTCTGGCCCTTCTCCGTCGTCGTCATCATCATTATCATCATTATCGTCATTGTTGTCATCGTCGTCATCATCATCATGACCTTCACCATCACCCTCTTCATCTTCTGCATCTCCACTCTCTTCACCTTCTCCGTCATTGCTTTTCTTGACATCGCCATTGGTTTTGTTAGGATTGTTTTCATGAACCCCATCATCAGAAAATTCCTCTTCACCATCCTTAAATCCACCATTTCTATTCTCAACATTGTTGTCTCCATTTCCACCTTCCTCAGCAGCATCAACTACTTTGTGCTCATCATTTGTATTTTGCTTTCCCTTGACTTTTGTCTCAATTGCCACCAATGGCACAACATCCTGGAATTACTTAAAGACATCATCTTACATGACTATTCTAGGAACACTATAGTGAAGAAATGGATTGCCTGTCAATCTCATGACATAACACAAATAGCCAGTCAGATTCACTGTTTACTTTTTTTAGCCAGTGTACATAGATTATACACAGTTATAAATATATTATAAATTCGCTTGTTATTTTTAGTTTAAGAAATTAGGTGAGCGACTATTTTGATTAATTCTTCTAACATAAAATGAGCCCGTAATGCATACTACTAAAATTTTATGGCCCACTATAATAGAAGGGACAATTTCTATCCAAGTCCATTAAGCTCATTAGTCCAGTTCAGAGTGGACCACCTCGTAGTACTATTTACAGCCCAAGCATGAAATGCTAGTTAATGTGAGGCCAGTCAAATTTATAAACATAAAATTAATCATATCTTGATAGCATATTCGGATATAATATTCACTTAAGAAAGAGTCAACCTAGAAAAAGCATGTTTTTTCAATTCGTTTGAAAACAATATTTTACTCAACATGTTTCTTTTTATTTAAAATAAAGCTCACTTGACTTTTCCAGGATTACAAAAATCTCATCCAGAATTGATTATTCCCCAAATATACCAATTTAGTAATTAAAAACTTTATTAGTCCACTATGAAGGGGCAGTAGTTGCAGCATCTATTCTGCAAAACTAACATAATTGGCCAGTGGCAGACTATATAATTCTTAGTGGGGCCCTGCTCTGCATCAACTAACCCGGAACCCAAAATGGCATATAATCCAAATTAACGTTCTGTTTCAGTTCCGCCACTGAAAACCAGTAACTTCACAAATTAAAGAGTACGAGAAAATAAATGCTACTTCCTCATAATATTTTAAAAAAAAAAAACTATTTCTTACACCATAACTCCTCTTTTAGATATTTTGCACCTTTTTCTTAGTTTTTTTTGAGTCGAAGATCTATTGGAAACAACATGTCTATCCTAATAAGTAGGGGTAAGGTCTGCGTACACACAATCCTCCCCAGACCCCACAGTATGGAATAATAGGGTATGTTGTTATTACTGTTGTTGTTGTTGCACCCTTTTATTAGTTTCTGAAATTTTACTTATTGAGAATAAAATTTCTACAGCTAAACTAAAAAGAAAAGAAAAAAGCAAAACCATTGGATTTCTGAGAGAGAAAACCTCCTAATTCCACAAAATGAAATATTTTGGAAGCACACGACCAATGAACATTCAGATACTTGTATTGTATGATAAAAAAGAACAGAGAGATAGAGAGCACAGGAAAAACTTATTCACTGTTCAGATAAATGTGTATTTTGTTATTTTATGCTCTTTCCGGTCCACTTTAATTGATTTTTGACTGTTTTTTCACATATTAAGAAATCCACCCTTTATCATTAATTAACAATAAAATTGATCATATTAACCTTAAATTTGTTCATTGGAAATACAACAAATACTCCTAGGCTCTTTACTTCAATGACAACTTTTTTTAAAAAAAAAAGTTAATTCTTTCTTGATATCTGAAAAAAATCAAATATCGCGTAGCACAAAAAAATCGTTTATTTGTAATTACTTAACCACCATTAATTAATAAGTTTTTCTATTGCAATTCACACCTGATTGTGGTAAAGTAAGATGATAATATTAGCATATAAAACATTTTCCAGGTTAAAATTGCAAGGAATAAGCACAAGTAGAACTGCTAATTAATTTAGCTGGAGTAGTAACTAACCTGGACGGAGGCTAAAAGCGTGGGTAGAGCGCACGTTAGCAGAGTGTTGGTAAGCATGACCTCCATTTGTACGGCACTTGTACTCTTCTTTCCACACCTATAAGACTTGACCGTTAAGATCTTCTCCGAAATATCTTTCGCAAATCAAAAACTAAAAAGCCATATACCAAAACTAATGATGAAATTTTTGATATGAAAATCGTAAACATGACATACACAGAAATATAGTACTAAAGTTTTGAGAGAACAGTCAGAAAACGAGGATGAGCTAAATGAAGCATATTAATTATGTGTACTTAATGTAAAATGCAAGTCATACAACTCTAAACTTGAGATCTACACTACAAATAGAAAATTCGAAGAAACAAATTAGAAGATAAATAGAAACCTACTTTCTTCTCCAAATAAAACAAGTTTCGGGTAAAACTGTAAAGAAAATGGCGAGAAAAAAAAGTTTAGGTGTTGAATGCTACAGAAAACATTTTCTGGGAAAGTAGAAGCATTAAGAAAGTAAAATGATTGAGAAAACTGTTACCTGAAAGATGTGTGAGAAAGACAGAGAAAATGGTATTTGCAAAGAGAGTTATACGCAAAGGTTTGATTAAACAGAGAAAATAAGGAACCAGAATCTAATGCTTTGTTCCTACTACTGCAAATGGAGGTCCCACTTCTCGACCCATCATTTTTAGGATAATTTCACATTGGCCCTTGAGGTATCTTATAATTCCAGTTGAAACCCTCGGACATTTATATTTAATTCAAGTGTCGTTAAAAGTACTGAAATTTGAAATACAGATATTTTTTTGTCAATTTTGTGAATTTGCACAAGAGATGAAGAACAGAAGAAGAGCATAGCAGAGAGAGAGAGAGAGGAAGAGTTGAGAGAAAAGAATCTCATTTTCTGTTATCTTCCAAAAACAATGTACACCTCCACTTATATCAAAATAACCGACTAACTACTATCTAACTACAATATTAACACCTAAATATAGTTACTACTAATCTAATCATGGTTAAATTAAACCTATACAACATTAACCTGGGTCATGATATGTATCACATTTCTCATTACCCCCTCAAGCTAGGACTGAGGCCTAGCTTGGATAGTAAGTGAGTGTGCTGAAGACCACTCAGGCCCTTGGTCAAGATATCAGCAGGTTGATCAGTAGACCTCAAGTAGACAGTTTGAACCAAGCCTAAATGAACCTTCTCGCGGATGAAGTGACAATCAATATCAATATGTTTCGTACGTTCATGAAACACAAGATTGGCAGCAATTTGTATTGCTGATTTACTGACACAAAGAAGGGGAACTAGCAATGGGAGAGTAACCCCCAACTCATCAAATAAACAAACAAGCCACACAATCTCAACCACTGTGGATGCTAGGCTACGATACTCTGCCTCAGCAGAACTCCTGGAAATGATACTTTGCTTCTTGGACTTCCATGAAACGAGGGAATCACCAAACTGTACCAAGTAACCAGTGACTGATTTTCTGGTATTATGACATGCTTCCCAATCAGCATCACAATAAGCGTTCAAGTATGTAGAAGCAGTAGCTGACATAAGAATCCCAAGACACGGTCTTTGTTTGATGTACCTAACCACTCTAAGAGCAGCCTCCATGTGAGAATTCTCGGGGGCTTGCATGAACTGACTCAAGCACTGTACAGCAAAAGAGATGTCTGGCCTTGTAATTGTCAAATAAAAAGTCTGCCTATCAGTCTTTGATAGGTACCAGGATCTTCAAGCAAAAAATCATCCTTAAGACTGAGATGAGCATCATAAGTCACTGCGGTAAGTTTATGATTTACCTCAACAGGAGCATGGACTGGTTTGGATCCTGCCAGGCCAACATCTGAGATGAGCTCAAGAGCATATTTTCTCTAGTATAACAGGATCCCTTCTTTGTTTCTAGCAAATTCAATGCACAGAAAATACCTCAACTCCCCCAGGTCTTTGATTTTAAAGTTTTGATGCAAAATTTGTTTAGTAGTAGAAATAAGATCTGCATCATCCCTAGTAATCAGAAGGTCATCAACATAGACCCAAACAACTACAATATGAGAGTCGTATCTCTTAGTGATTAGGGAATAATCAAAGTGGCTCTGCTTGAATCCTAAATTAAGAAGTGCTGTGGTCAGTTTAATGTTCCATTGCCTCGAAGCTTGCTTAAGTCCATAGAGTGACTTAAGTAACCTGCACACCGTCTTCCCTTGATGATGAGAGAAGCCTTGAGGTAAAGTCATGTACACTTCTTCCTCCGAGTCTCCTTGCAAAAAATCATTGTAAACATCCACTTGATAGAGAATCCAACCTTTGGTTGCTGCTATGGATACAATAGACCTGACAGTAACCATCTTTACTACAGGTGAAAAAGTCTCTTGATAATCCAATCCCTCCTTTTGACTGTACCCTTTAGCCACTAATCGAGCCTTATATCTTTCAACTTTCTCACTGGATGTGTACTTGATTTTGTACACCTATTTGCATCCAATTGCCCTTTTGTTTGGAGGCAATGACACCACCTCCCATGTTTTATTGTCCTCCAATGCTTGTATCTCTGCATTCATAGCTTCAATCCACTTCACATCCTTAACTGCTTCATGATAAGAACTTGGTTCAATCTCAGAAGACAACTGAGTGATGTAGGCTTGATATGGGGCTGATAATCCTTTATACTGAACAAAATCACCAATAGGATATTGACAATGAACTGCATTGGAAGAATTGGACTTCTGTTGTGGTCCAATGTAATCCTTAAGCCAAATAGGAGGTTTAGTAGTTCTGCCTGATCTTCTCAACTCCCCAGTATTATTTGTAGGTCCTTTATGGTTTTCAATAATTGCTTCTTCTACATGTGGCAATATAGAAGTAGCTAGTGATGAGTTAGTGCTTCTAGGAGCAGACTCAGCAATTGTGGGAGATGCAGGTGGAACTAGGTTGTCCCTTTCTCTACCACTGGAAGTTACAACAATAGGAGGCTGATCAGAAGGATAGTCAATCCACTGAAATTTGATAGCCCTTGCAGTTTCCAGAATGTGCATGTGCCTCCTTTCCACCACTCCATTTTGTTGAGGAGTGTGTGGACAGGAACTCTGATGTATAATCCCATGCATTTGAAACAAATCAGCACAATTATGATTAAAGAACTCAGAGCCATTGTCTGATCTAAAACACTTGATCATTCTACCAAATTGAGTTTTCACCATAACAGTAAAAATTTTGAGGACTGTAGTAACATCAGACTTAAGATGTAACAGGAAGATCCAAATCCATCTAGAATGATCATCAACCATTGTGAGAAAGTATCTCTTTCCATTATATGTAGGAACTTTATAGGGACCCCAAACATCCATATGTATCAAATCAAAAACATTATCTGTTTTACTGCTACTAACTAGAAAAGGAGTCCTAGCCTGCCTTGCTAATGGACATATGCCACATGGGCTTATTTCTGCTTTACTACTGCTATTAAGACTAGGAATCTTCTTGAGAACTTGAACTGGAACATGTCCCATTCTCTTCTGCCATAGTTCAGCTTCATTCTTGTGTGCAACTATTACTAGAGATCTAGTTGTATTTTTGTTTCTTCTTTGTGAATGTAGCACATATAGGCCTTCTTCCTCTTTACCAATCTCCATCACCCTCCCAGTGAAGAGATCCTGAAAGATGCAAAAATTTGGGTAAGAATGCAGCACAACAGTTCAAAGCTTTTGTCAGTTGAGAGACAGACAAAAGATTAAACTTGAAAGCTGGTACACATAAAACATTATTAATGGTATCACATCCATCTAATTGACAACTACCAACATGTGACACCTTAGTAGATTCTCCAGTAGCCAGTTGCACAGTTCCTGCATTACCTACTAACAATTTGTCATGTAAAAGTTCTTCATTACCAACCATATGGTTTGTGGCTCCAGTATCTACTATCCACTTTTCATCAGTATTTGGTTCATAAGAAACATTACCTGCTATGTGTGCACTGGCAGAAGCTTCAGAGATTGATGCCTTATTCAATAGACTTAAGATTTGACTATACTGTTCAAGAGTGAACATTTGCATAGGTCCTAAGTTTTGTTGTCCATGATGAGTGTGTTGCTCATAGATGAAACCCTGCATAGGTCCGAAACTGTGCTGCTCTTGTGTCATCATGGCTGATGAAGGTGAGATCGGCTGGTTCTTTGAACTTCCATCCATGTTATCTCTTTTTTGAGGCTTAGAATCTGCTGGATAGCTTATTAGTTTATAGAAGTTAACCTTCAAATGTCCCTTGTTATTGCAGTAATCACATTTCATCAACTTATAACATTCTTCCTTTGTGTGGCCTTTCAAATGACAGAAATCACATTCAATATTGAAGTTTTTCCTTTGCTTTTGACCATGTTTATAACTAAATATAGTTGTAGGATCTAAGGACTCAACACAGTAACTACCTCCTGCCACTAATTTTTGACTCTCATCCTGAAGGATCATAGCATAAGCTTGATTAACGGTAGGAATTTTAGACTTCATTAAGATTTGGCTACGAGCTTGACTATAGCCATCATTTAATCCCATTAGTAATTGCCATAAACGTTGATACTCTTGTCGTTCGATTAATTTCTTTGATTTATCAAAGAAATAGGAGGAGGCATAATCGAGTCATATTCGTCCCACAAGTCCTTCAATTTTGAGTAATTAACTGAAAAAGAGGATGTACCTTGTGTTAGTGTAAAGATATCCCTATGCAGGTAGTACATTCGTGATGCATTGACCTTATCAAATCATTCCCGAAGATCCGACCAAATTGCATGTGCATTTGACCAGAATAATGCTCCACTCAAAAAATCGCGACTCACATTGTGCATAATCCACGATTTCACAATAGCATTGCAGCGATCCCATAAACTTACATGTTTATCTCTATAGGTATCACGTGTTATTGAACCGTCTATAAACCCTAACTTGTTCCATGTAAGCAACGAGACTTCCATTGCCTGACTCTATATCGTGTAATTCTCCATTCCTCGCAGTTGAAAGCCAAGAGATAGTGCTCCTGGTGTGTTGCATAGATGCAAATACAACAGATGATTATGATCTATCACAATCGTAGATTGATCTGTGACTTCGTCTCCGGCCATGATTATTTAGGGTTTCGGCGAGTTAATTTCGACTGATTTTTTTTAAGAAATGAACAACGAATCTCTCGTTTTCAACAGTTCTCAGTGAAAACCTCTAGATTCAATCGTTTAGATGCTCTGATACCATGTCAATTTTGTTAATTTGCACAAGAGATGAAGAACAGAAGAGCAGATCAGCGAGAGAGAAAGGGTTGAGAGAAAAGAATCTCATTTTCTGTTATCTTCCAAAAACATTGTACACCTCCACTTATATCAAAATAACCGACTAACTACTATCTAACCACAATATTAACACCTAACTATAGTTACTACTAATCTAATCATGGTTAAATTAAACCTATACAACATTAACCTGGGTCATGAAATATATCACATATCTCATTATTTTTATTTGTGGAAAAGGGTTATAAATGCCCCTAAACTATTGGAAAAGGTTTAAAAATATCCTTCATCCATCTATTGGGCTAAAATTACCTCTCCATCCACCTTTTTGGTTCACTTTATGCCCTTTGACCGTTAGGTCAATGGTGAACTAAAAATAATAATTATTTAAATTCCACGTGGCATGTAAGCCCGTAATTATTTTTCTAAAACACGGATTCCGTGATGCCGAAGTAGGCATAGGGGTTAATAGTTTAAACTTTTCAGATTGAACAGTATGCTGGGGAGTTGAAGGAAATATTTTTGTAGAAGTAGGCATTTCTGTGGCCCATTATGTGACCGCATAATCACTCTGCGGGCCGTAGAATGGCCGTAGAGTGAAGCAGTCTTTTTGGCCAATTTTGAGGTCAGATTCGCCGTCAATTATGTGACTGCATAACCATTTCGCGGGCCGCAGTTTGGTTGCATAATCGTCCTTGGACTTTTGCGCAGGGAGGTTCTGTGGCGCATTATGCGATCGCATAACAGGTTTGCGGGCCGCAGAGTGAAGCAGACCAGCCCAGTTCCCAGGGCCACTTTTTTCGGTCATTTCGCATATCACATTACCATTATGCTATCGCATATGCGACCGCAGAACCTGTTCCGGAGCTTCATTTTTGGGGTTTTAAAACCCGAACCAACTTCGTTAAAATAGATGAAAGGGGCCATTTTGAGCTAATTCTCTGATATCTTCAGAGAGAGAAAGAGAGTATTAGAGGGATAAAGTGATTTTCATCAAATTTGCTCTTCAATTCTTGCTGAACACCTTGAAGATTATTTAGAGAGGCACCTACGTCTTCTTCCTAAGAGGTAAGATTCTATCACCCAAACTCTTAATTTCAAAATTTAAATAGAATGAGCCATTTGTAAGGTAATTCATGGGGATGGGAGTGATTACCTTGCATGCATGTGTTCCTAAGGTATGTGGGGAGGTTGTGAGTTAAAGATAGAAAAGAACGGGGTATGGGTTGGTGGAGTCTTTTATAAAAAGGGCCATGAAACCTTAATACACCAAAACGAGTTTGATAGAATGCTTAACTGAGCTAGAATTATGATCGTTTTCCTAATTTTGGGTTCAATTTTGCTATATTGATCGTTTTCCTAATTTTGGGTTCAATTTTGCTATATTGCTAAAATAGATTGAAGTTGCTAATATTCCGGAACATCTTAGAGTTTTAAGAGGCTCAGTTGAGGTATGGCTAAACTCCCTTCTTCTTAGAATCGAAACCCCTGGTGTTCGTGTAATTGGTGTAAGTCCCCAAATTGATCCTACTAGAATTGACTATTCCTAATGTATTGTGTTAAATGATATATGTTCAGTATTTGTTCTAAATGCTTATCATGTCATCTTTCCCTTTTGAGTATGTGTTTAAAAATGTGGAATATGTGTTAAGAAAGGTTAAGATTTCATGTCAAAAATCAAATAAAGTGCTTAGAATTTTCCAAGTTTTCCCTTACGTGTACAAATGCCTTACATGATAGGCCTTATTGTTGCTGATGATAATGTTATTGAATGTGTAAAAAAGGGAAACTTGAATTGTGAAATACGGCCAAGTGCCAAGAATGACCTAATAAATGAGGCCACTCGTGCCAATGTATTGAAAGATAGGAAAGAAATATGAAGTGAGATGATTGATTGAAAGGTTGATGTCTCAAGTGAGATGGCCTAGCCGATCAGGCCGTGATTGGACGCCATGCCGCACACATGGTGGTAATTGTGCTGGAAATGATTGATTGAAATTGTGGATATGGTTGATATCTCAAATGAGATGACCTAGCCGATCGGGTTGAGATCGGACTCCGTGTAAGAACACGGTGGTATTGTGGATTGTGGCATATAACACTAAAAATTACCCAACCTAATAAGATGGAAATAGTCTTGAGAACTTATGTGATCCTTACTTGATGTTTTAGTATTGTTTGAAGTTCTATTGAACTCATGACTGATTTTCCCCTTGTATTACTATTCATTCAATTGAGATGGCGTTTTAGCTTTACATACTAGTGTAGACATGTAATTTTTGACCCTCCCCGAGATTTTATACATTGTAGCGTTTAAATATTTAGTTTAGGTCTAATATCGCTATTTTAACTAGTTTTGACTCTTTTACTTTATTTTATCACAAAAATAAAAATTACAAAAAAAAATATTTTCTTTATTTAGCTAATTGATATTTTATTTAGTTACTTTTAGTTTATCTACCATTCATAAAATTAAAAAATACAAATAGTTTCACTTTTAGTATTTAGTTTTATTTTAGTAACTTATTTTAATTAAGAGTGGTTTTTATATTTTATAGATACATTATGTTATTTAGTCTTCCTACCCCAAAGTTAAAACCCAATAAGACATGGATCCAACCCCAATCTCCTAAATTCAAGCTCCAAAATTGGACCACCTTTTTTTAGCCCAATTATGCTTAGCCCAAATAACCTTAGCCCATTACCCCATCCTTAACCTAAGACCCTAACCCTACCTTCTTCTTCCTCTGGACACCTTAAAAAAACGACTCCATCAGCATAACAGCTCCCACAAAAAATGACCACCACAGCCGCCCTCAGACCCGCCGAAAACCAGCCAGCCGCCAACCTAATTCCTCCATAGCAGCCATCCCTCACCTAAGCTAAGCTCTCTCTCCTGCCTGAACCCTCACCTACAGTAGAGCCGCTGCCCTCCTCTAGAGCTCCATCAGCCAACAACCCGAACCAGACCAACTGCCTACCACCTCATCTCCATCTTCATCCGCACACCCTCACCCAACGAACTAGACCACCTTCACCTCCATCGCCGCCGTAATTCCACCACACCACCGCTGATTCTCCATTAAAACCAGTAATGAGCTCCAGAAAAACGCTGACATGAAACTCATCTTTAGAACTCCATAACCCAGCCTTATTCCTCTCCGAAAAATAGTGAGGAGAATGAGACAAGTTTAAACTATGGAGTCAAGCGAAGGCTATTGAAATAGCCGCTGTCCGGAGTGGTTTCAAGTGCGATCCAGAGTCGAGGTTCACGGTTCCAGTTTCGATTGTTGTTGTCCTGTTCGTTTTCTGTCGCACTTTCAAATTTCGCTCGTTGGTCTTGCTCATTTCTGGATCTGTTTGATTATACTCAACGTTTAACTTTTGGTACAGTAATATTGAAGGCAATAACTTGCTCATTTGAGGTCCATTCTTATCCTTGTCCTATCTATTCTCCTTTAGTTTCATGTATGCAATTTCTTGGTGATACTACTTTGTTGATTAATTTTGTGAGTGCTCTGTGTTGTTAAATGTTTGAGTTAACGCTTCACTGCTGTGTTTTGGTGTGTCTTATTATTTTTTTACTCCACTTGTTCTTGTTAGTTGGTTTAGTCCATGTTCAGGTGGGTTTAATGGTTAGAATGAGTTTAAATTGCTTATTACAACTGTTCATTATGATATAGACGTTGAAGGTATTTTTATTAACATTTTGATGACTCCAAATTTGAATTAACTTTATTAATTGAATTGGGTGGTGGCTTAGATAGAAAAACAAGTATTTGGCCGTAGGATTGGATTGAACGTTAAAAGTAAATTGAAATATTTTTATTGATCTCTTAATTAATTAGACCGTTAGGAGCATGTTTAGGCCGTCATCACCTGGGTAGGCAAACTTTAGGATTTTTGTTAGTTTTGAAGCGAGAGGTAGTTCCCTTAGTTAAATTTATTCGGGGAATGCCCCAAAGAATTTGTACATATTTTATTCCGGAGAATGCCCCGTAGTATTCTTTAATTGGAGGCCATGGAGAACATTGTAGAAGAAGTAGCGTAGGATAATTTAGAACTTTAATTTTCCTTCTTTTAATTTTCTTTGATTTAGGTGGGGACGACCTCGAGCCTCTTTTGTGTTATTTACCTTTTCTGTGATTTTATCTCAATTTGAATGTTTTTAAAGCCAACTAGATCATGTACGCAACCGTGAATGGCACGGGACTCGGGGAATGCCTAACACCTTCTCCCCGAGTCAAATGAACTCCCTTACGCTGAATCTCCGGTTCAGACTTAGTTTTGGAGTCTAAAGTGTTTTAAAAGGAAAAATTATTTCTAAAAAAATGGTAACCTGACACACCAAAATCAAATGTCAGGTGGCGACTCTGAAAAATCCTCCGAAACACAATATTTTATCACTTTTCAATTTTGTAATTTTTTTTAGCTTTATAAATCCTTTTATTATTTATAAGAGGGTTAAGTGAGGTTAAAAAAAAGGGTGTGGCAGCTCTGGCGACTCTGCTGTGGAGTTGCAGGTTCGAGCTGATACTTGATCTTGTTGGCTTTTAAGATATTCGATTGAGGTGTTTGTTTTATTTGTTTGCTTTGTTTATTTAGTTAAATTGTCTTATTTCTTGTTTTGTTGGTTATTTGTTTATCGCTTTTCCTTTGTGTTTACCGCTTTATAACTGTCATCATTTGCATAACCATGGGTCTTCTTTCTGCAACAAGTCTCGGAGTACGCGTCATGTACACAAACTCTTTGTTGAGTCACCCTTATTTTAGGAGGGGGGAGGGTCGGACATATGGAGTGGGTGGAAAGCTTGAGAAACCACCATCGACCATACGCTCCCCCGAATTGCCTTGTTAGTGAACCCCAAACTTAGGTCAACCTTTAGGTCATCCTTATTTGCATCATGTCATTTACACTTAGAAAGGCTCGGTCCCAAGCACCGTGTCCCTTTATAGGAGGCCTATCCAAATTATGTCAAAACGGGCCAATGGCCCAAAAAGACAATTAACCATCCCTATGTGCTACATGCTGCATTCTTTAAGGGTAAAGGGATTATTTGGCGGACCAATGATGGTTGAGGGTAAATGAGAAAGAAAAGAGGGTGAAGTACAAAAATGAAGCAAGTAGGGCCCAGTTATATTTTTCTTTCATAACTTTTTCAAGAAAAGACCAAAAAAAAAAGAAAAAGAAAATCCAAAAAGATTTTACACGTTTCATCATTTTAAAAAAAAACAACAAAAATATATTTTCTCCAAATCAGTTTTTTTTTAAATTTCTCCCCCGTATCCAATCTTCCCGAACTACGCATACCTGATTCTCGTCTTTCGGGGCGGGATAGGCAGCCCACCTAGGGTCCGGTCTTCCTAGTGAGTCTTAGGTTCTTGGCTTTGGGGGTCGTAGCCAAATCTTGCATGTTTAGCCACATTTGGCCACATCGGCCGTTTTTGCAAAATAGGGCTATTTTCTCAAAGTAGTTTGTTATCTCATGTCTTAGATCCCTGAGTCCATAAGAAGGTGTCCTCTCAGTTTTAAGGTCTATGCCTGTCGAATTTTCATGTCTAGCCACTTTGGGCCACATCGGCTGTTATTGCAAAATGGGGCCATTTTCACAAAAGTGGTTCAATGACCCATGTCTTAGAATCTTGAGTCCAAAATTAGGTGTAATATTACTTTAAGGCCCGTCCTTGTTGAATTTACATGTCTAGCCACTTTTGGCCACATCGACTGTTCTTGCAAAATGAGGTCATATTCGCAAAAGTGGTTTAGTGGCCCATGTCTTAGAGTCATAAGTCCACAACAAGGTATCCTCTCTGTTTCAGGTCCATTCTTGTTAAATCTGCACGCTTAGCCATTTTCGCTACATAGGCCATTTCTGCAAAGTAGGGTCATTTGTGCAAAGTATTCTTGGGGACCGTGATTCCAAAGAGTTTGGGGGTCATGTAGGCCTTTTTTGAGATATTTTTCCATTTGTTAGTGGTCACCCTTGTTGAGTTTGCACTTCTAGCCACATTTAGGCCGTAGGTCATTTTACAAAAATAGCCTAATCATGCCTTGCATGTGTCCAATAGGAGGTGCCATAGTGTCTTGAGTCACTAACCTTATTTAATCTTATTCTTCTCATTCAGGTATGGATTCATCTACCAGAGCTCGAGCATGACAGATACCCAGGACCATTCCAGCCAGGACCGTTGCATACATGAGCTACTTGAGGAGATTTTTCTATATTTTTGAGTCTGTTTTCATGTTTTCTTTTTAGTCTTGTCCAGTAGTATTAAGTCTTTTAGGCGGTGTCAGAGTTTGTCATAGTCTATTAAATCTTTTGTCATTGCACTTCCCATTTGTATTTGAAAAAAATTGTTATAAATGAAAAGTCAAAAAAGATTTTTGTTTCTTAGTTTATTTTGTCCATTACTTTTCCAGAACTACGCTTGATCTGATTCATGAGGAATATGATACGTAGGCAACCTACATAGGGTTCGATCGAATCATCATTAAATAAAAAAGCAAAAACTAAAAAACAAAAAAAAGAGAGAAAAAGAAAAAAAAAAGAGAATGAAGTTGTGGGACGTGAGAAATGAGAGGAAAGAAAAGATCGATAATCAGAAAGAAAAGAGGGTGAAGGAAATGAAAAACCAAGCGGTGCTAGAAAGGAAAATGAAGAAAGAAACGGGGCAAGATGAGTGAAATTGGGATGATGCCATATGATCTTCGTACCCTCAAAGTCATTTTAGAACCAATAGCTGTGACTAGGTGCATTGCACATAATGTGAGATTATCTTATGTTAAATGCCCTAACGCTAACATGATGACTTCATTTTATTCCTCTTTGTTATCTTCATTACAACAGAAGGGTGGTTGGTTTGTGGTTCTTAAACTGGTAACTCCTCCCTACAACATAAAGTCGAAAGGCAATGGCAGACGACAATGGAATCGAGTTGGTTGATACTGGTGCCCGAAAGCAATTGGTTGAACAGGACACTGGGTTGGTTGAAGAGGTAAGGATATTAAGACAACACATGGCGGACATGTATCAGGCTTGGATGACTGGGAAGGCACCACCCACGCCGCCACCTAGCTTCCTAGATGCTACCCTTACCCAAACTCCGGTCATAGTGCCAGATGATCCACCATACTCTCAAGATTTTCCCGCTTATCACAGCTTTCCCAGCCTCCCTAGTAGCTCCATCACTCGTCCTCCAACTACCTTTCCTAAAAGTTTCCCTCCTGTCATATCCACTATCTCTGCGATCACAACTTCTCAAAAATCTTTCCTTCATAGATCCAACAATGAACACCCACTCAAAACTCATGATGCCCAATATTACCCCTCAGAGGTTGCCCACAACGTCCCTGACTCATACAATCATAGCTTTCGAAATGAGCCTCATGTTGAGATTAAAAAGTTCACAGGAAAAGAAGGACGAGATGAGATATCCAAGAAGCTGAAAGGTATAGAATAGTCCTTAAAGAACATGCAAGAGATGGGAAATCAGATTAACATGTCTTACAATGACTTATGTATGTTCCCTGATGTTCATCCGCCCGCGGGGTTTAAAATGCCAAAGTTTAATATGTATGATGGGCGTGGAGATCTAGTAGCTCATCTGAGGGGTTATTGCAGTGAAATGAGAAGTGTTGGCGGGAAAGATGATTTGTTGATAGCGTATTTCAGTGAGAGCTTGACTGGGGCAACCTTGGAATGGTATACTCGTCAAGATGTCAATAAGTGGCATGCATGGGATCACATGGATCAAGATTTTGTTCGACACTTTCAGTACAATCTAGACATTATCCCAGACTGCTCCTCCCTGCCTAAGATGGAAAAGAAACCTGAGCAAAGTTTTAGGGAGTTTGGGCTCAGATGGAGGGAACAAGCTGCTCGGGTCAGTCCCCCGATTGGTGAAGAAGAAATGGTTGAGCTTTTCCTACAAGCCCAGGGGCCTACCTACTTCAGTCATTTGATCCCGACCTTAGGTAAACCTTTCAATGATGTGGTAAAAATGGGGGAGATGGTAGAAGAAGTAATCAAGTCAGGCAAAATCATGAGTTTTTCTGCATTGAAAGATACTACAGAAGACATTCAGAACATCTCAGTAAATTTGGGGGGAAGAAAGAGAAATAGAAAAGATGTTGTTGAGCCCCGCCAATGACAAGATCCACTGGGCGTTCCTGCTCAACGCTTTAAGCCTCGACATCGACCCCATGAATATCCTCGTACTCCAGATAATCCTCCCCACTGCTACTTCTCTCCATAAAACCCCCAAAGTCATACCTCACCTTCCCAGTACTTCATCCGTAATGCACCGCCATATGCTCCACATCCACAAGACCCCCAATGGCCTGCACCGCCTCCACAAATGGCTTACCCGCCTCCTCAAGCATATCAACCACCTACCCGCAAGAGGTTCCAACCGAGGCCGGAGTACAGAAAAAGCAGCAACAAAGAAAAAAGTCTTTCACTCCAATTGGAGAATCATGCCAGTTTGTTCCAAGATTGAGGCAATTGGACATGTTGAAGCCGATTCAGATAAAAATGCCGAACCCCCTTCCAAAGAATTTTGATTATTCTCAAAGGTGTGCATATTGCTCTAATGCCAGCATAGAAAAGTGTTGGTATCTTAAAAGAGCAGTTCAGAAGCTTATTGATGCAGGTGACATTGTTGTGCAAAACCCAGATGCAGTAGACACTAGCCAAAGTCCATTGCCTATTCATAATGAGACGCATATGGTGGGTATGATTTGTGTTGAAAAGGAATATGAGAACTCTTCTGAATCCCTTGGAAGGCCACTCGCCACAAAATTCTCAGCGCTATCAGTCTCGGTTTCGGAAGTTGATCTTAAGAACGAGTCGGCAAAAGGGACCCCAAAGCCACCCGCTGAGGTCAATGTGATTGAAATTGGTAAATGTCTGGGTAATGTCGATGTGCGACTTACTGGCTAAGATGTCGAGCTTGATAATTGGAAAGACACTCCTTTCTTGGTTAGCCATGAAGGAGTCTTGGTAGTTTATTTTGTCGTCATTTCTGTTGTCCTGGTTATTTCAGGGTTGTAATCCGGATATTATCTTGTGACTCAAACCCTTCTATCCTTTTATTTTTTCTAGCTCAACTAGTCTTGTTACCTCGTTTAGTGTTATCTAGGTTTGTTCCAGGTTTGTAACCCTAGTTTATTTTGTTTGTTTTTTTGTCCGAACCCTTTCACCGTTTCTTTAATGCAATCTCCTATTTTCTGTCATTTCTAGTCAGTTTTTGTTTAGTACTCTTTTCCTTTTATAGTTCTTCTCATGGTGACTCTAGTGGCATGACATGCATGTGGAATTCTCAGCCTGGTCTTAAAAGTTAGTCTAATCATGAAACAATGAAACAAGGTTTGAAGATGACATGGATATTTGAGGGAAATAAATAAAGATTTGGACATTTTGAGGTTATTTAAAGCCCGAATTGTGTTAAACTGGGGCAGATAGTTCGGGAAGTTTATAGGATGACTAGAATTTGTTACAAGAGAGTGCGTCCCAAACAATTTGAAGCAAGCAACTTTGAGTTCAAGTGCATCTCAAGTTACAACATAAAGCCAAGGGAGTTTGCTCCAAACTGACGGAGCACATCCATTTTGAAGAAGAAATCACCCAACAAGAGCTCTGTACTTGACAAGGCACTAAAGAAAGACGGAAGGCATATCTGTGATATCAATGTTGATGCTGCAAAAGAAATGCTATGCATGATCTTCATTTTTCATCTTCAAGTTGCATGTGTTATACTTGGTATTCTTAGAGATTGGGAGGCCCTCTTTCAGCTACCCAAACACTTTATACCCTTTGGTACCCTTTTGAGCCTGTGCTAATTTCTTTGACCTCCCCTCTTTTTGAATCAAGTTAGAGTCATAAAAAGAAAAAATGTTCATGTCCCCATAGGTTTGTTTTAGAATGTTCATTCCAAACAAAAAAGAAATCAAAAAGAAAAAAAAGAGAAAAAAAGAAACAAAAAAGAAAAAAAAGGAAAAAAAAGAAGAAAGAAAAGCAACAAAAAACAAAACAAGAATTAGTTTTGAACTACGTCCGACCTGATTCTTGTCACCACAAGATACGTAGGCAGCCTTACGGTTCGGTCATATCAAATAAAATATTTCATATTCCCACGAAGTCAAGAGTGGGGCAGTTTTTCTTAGAAATTCCATCTAAAAAAAAAGAATCAAAACCCTCTTGTTTTAGAAATTGGGGCAAAGCTTTTATAATGAATTCCAAAAGTTGTAAATAAATAAACCCTGTTATCTTAGTTATTTTGAGATTTTATGATATCCTTTCTTTCTAACCCCGTCCAAAAGCCACATTACAGTCCAAAAAAGACCTCCCAGATAATCTTTGCGAGTGTTGAGTTAGCCATGCCAAGAGCATATAACATTTTTACCATGGTTAATGCCTTGGCATCTGCAGAATCAGAGGAAATAAGAAGAAAAGAATAAAATGAGAGAGTCTTATTGGTGAAAACCTTCACAGGCACCATGAGGCGACGGTGAGTTTAGAGAAAGAATAAAATGAGAGAGGCTTGCTGGTGAAAACCCTTCGGGCACTACAAGTTGAATAAGGACCGTGATTCAGATAGGATAATCGGAGCATTGAAGCCCAGTTTCAAGGCTTAGAGATACAACAAGATTTGAACATTAGACTCGCTTGATTGATTAGGCCACTTAATCCAAAATGCATGTCACGGTCATTAGAGTTGGTATCCACATCTGATAAGTTCCTACTTGGTGATTTTCTTGTTAGATGTCATCTCTTTCCGTTATCCCCTTAACTCTGTTCTTCTTGCTTTGTTTAAGTCCTTTTGAGTCTGTTTTGTTAGAACAAGTTAGAAATGACTTCACAATCTGTTACCAGCTTTCCAATTGCACAAAGCGGAGTCTGGCTAGCACATCAAAGTGGTATAAGTCAAGAAAGAGCAGTATGCGCACTGAGTTGGCGATGTTTGGCATGCTTTGGGATTCATGTGAAATACAAAGGTTCGGTATATGTCAATTCATGAGCACAATGCAACAGATAAAGGGTATTGGGTTTGAACGGATCAGAGGTATTTTCTGTGATAAGGGTGACAGAGAAAGTAGTTAGTCAACAAACAAGAAAGGTCTTTCAAGTTGAAATCAAAGTTATCATGGCAAGTGAAGGAGCAATCGCCCTCAAAGTCAAGGCCACAAACCAACCACCATGTTTAAACTCACAAGTTTTCTTTGTTTGAAACAGGGACGTAGACTATGTCCAAATCAAAGCTTGGAAGCTTGAATTTTCAAGTGCAGTGCCCAAATTTTGTCAGCACAAAGGTTGTTTGAGAAGGTTTTTACCTCCTACACATTTTCCCTAGTTGAGAAGAACCGTACCTCCTAGGCATTCTCCCTAGCCGGAAGAGTTTTTAGTTTTTCCTTAAGTTCAAGGGTCCCGCCTGCAGAATAGGGTTAGTTTTAGTTTCCTTAAATTATTAATCTTTAGCATTCCTTAAGTGCAGGGGTCTCGCCTGGAGAATAGGGTCAGTTTTAGTTTTCTTAAGTTGTTAATCTCAAAGTTCAGGGGTCCCGCCTGAAGAATAGGGTCAGTTTTTAGTTACCTTAAGTTGTCAGTCTTAGTTTTTCTTTAGTTCAGGGGTCTCACCTGGAAAATAGGGTCAGCTTTTAGTTTCCTTAAGTTGTTAATCTTTAGTATTTCTTAAGTTTAGGGGTCCTGCCTGCAGAATAGGGTCAATTTTAGTTTTCTTGAGTTGTTAATCTTTAGTTTTCTTTTAGTTCAGGGTCCCGCCTGGAGAATAGGGTCAAGTTTTAGTTTAGTCAAGCTCAATTATATTTTTCCTTAAACTCAATCTCACATGAGACATCCTAGTCGAGTCTTTAATTTTACTCTCATCATTGCATCTTTCATCAATAGCATAGTTGATTTACAGTTTTTCTAACAACTCACAAAAACCTCCTAGTGCAAACTGGGGCTGAAAATTTTGTTTGTTTTGTTGTTGTTGATTGCAGGCACCCACCTGGAGAACGAAGGGCAATGTTTCAGAAATTGGTTTCAGGTTCAAATCAGAGAAGCACCAGGAGCCCGCCTGAAAAACGGGGTCAACTTTCAATTTCGTTCAAAGTCAAGCAGGAGGACCCCGCCTGAATAACAGGGTCAATTTTCAATTTTCAAGTTCCAGTCAGAGGCATCAGGAGCCCGCCTAAAGAATAAGGTCAATTTTCAGTTTTCAAGTTCAAGTCGGAGAGGCATCAGGAGCCTGCCTGGAAAACAGGGTCAACTTTCAATTTCAAGTTAGAGAAGCATAAGGAGAATCCTGCCTGAAGAACAGGGTCAACTTTGAGTTTAAAATTTCAAGCCAGAGAGGCATCAGGAGCCCGCCTGAATAACAGGGTCAATTTTCAATTTTCGAGTTCAAGAAGCATCAGGAGAATCCCGCCTGAAGAACAGGGTCAACTTTCGGTTACAAGTTTAAGTCAGAAGCAGCAGGAACCCGCCTGAAGAATAGGGTCAACCTCCAATCTTTAAGTCAACTCGGAAGTAGCACGAGCCGCCTGAAGGACAAGGTTTACAAGCTCAAGTCTACTCCAAGTTCAAGTTTATTTCAAGTGCAAGCAGCAGGGTGCCCACCTGAAGAACAGGGTCAACTTCAAGTTTTCGTCAAATTCAAGTCAGCAGGATGCCCACCTGAAGAATAGGGTGAATTTTCAGTTTCATGTTGAAGGAGCAAGTGGAGATTCAAGACAAGAAGTAGATAGGATCTTGTGTTTTTCTTTTATTTTTGCTGTAATTTTTCCTTTTATTTTGATGTAATGGCAGGAACCGCGGACCGGAACCTCGACGACACTTCGCTCGGCTCTCCACCTCGGTACTCCATCTTTCCTATCTCCATCTTGGTACTCCATCTTTCCTACTTCTGAACTACACGTGGCCTGATTCTTTTATAACCAAGGATATGTAGGCAGCTCAGATATCAGAGCTCGGTCACATTCTCCTTTCTTTTAGTTTTTGGTCTCTCTAAATAAGGGTCGGGTCAAAAAACCTGTCTCGTCGTTCTTTGTCTGGAAACTCTTCGTGTTTCTAGTCAAAGAGGGGCAGCTATAGACATGTAATTTTGACCCTCCCCAAGATTTTATACATTTTAGCGTTTAAATATTTAGTTTAGGTCTAATATCGATATTTTAACTAGTTCTGATTCTTTTACTTTATTTCATCACAAAAATAAAAATTACAAAAAATATTTTCTTTATTTAGCTAATTGATATTTTATTTAGTTACTTTTAGTTTATCTACCTATCATAAAATTAAAAAATACAAATAGTTTCATTTTTAGTATTTAGTTTTATTTAGTAACTTATTTTAATTAAGAGTGGTTTTTATATTTTATAGATACATTATGTTATTTAGTCTTCCTACCCCAAAATTAAAATCCAATAAGACATGGACTCAACCCCAATCTCCTAATTCAAGCCGTAAAATTGGACCACCTTTTTATAGCCCAATTACCCTTAGCCCAAATAACCTTAGCCCATTACCCCATCCTTAACCTAAGCCCCTAACCCTACCTTCTTCTTCTTCTGGACACCTTAAAAAAACGACTCCATCAACATAACAGCTCCCACAAAAAACGACCACCACAGCCGCCCTCAGACCTGCCGGAAACCAGCCAGCCGCCAACCTAATTCCTCCATAGCAGCCGTCCCTCACCTAAGCTAAGCTCTCTCTGCTGCCTGAACCCTCACCTACAGCAGCGCCGCTGCCCTCCTCCAGAGCTCCATCAACCAACAACCCGAACCAGACCAACTGCCTACCACCTCATCTCCATCTTCATCCTCATACCCTCACCCAACGAACTAGACCACCTTCACCTCCATCGCAACCGTAATTCCACCACACCATCGCTGATTCTCCATTAAAACCAGTAATGAGCTCCAGAAAAATGCTGACATGAAACTCATATTTAGAACTCCATAACCCAGCCTTATTCCTCTCCGAAAAATAGTGAGGAGAACGAGACAAGTTTAAGCTATGGATTCAAGCGAAGGTTATTGAAATCGCCGCTGTCCGGAGAGGTTTCGAGTGTGATTCGGAGTCGAGGTTCACGGTTCCGGTTTCGATTGTTGTTGTCCTGTTCGTTTTCTGTTGCACTTTCAAATTCCGCTAGCTGGTCTTGCTCGTTTCCGAATCTGTTTGATTATACTCAACGTTTAACTTTTGGTACAGTAATATTGAAGGCAATAACTTGCTCATTTGAGGTCCATTCTTATCCTTGTCCTATCTATTCTCCTTTAGTTTCATGTATGCAATTTCTTGGTAATACTACTTTTTTGATTAATTGTGTGAGTGCTCTATTTTGTTGAATGTTTGAGTTAACGCTTTACTGCTCTGTTTCGGTGATGTCTTATTATTTGTTTACTCCGCTTGTTCTTGTTAGTTAGTTTAGTTTGATGACTCCAGATTTAAATTAACTTTATTAATTGAATTGGGTGGTGGCTTAGATAGCAAAACAAGTATTTGGCCGTAGGATTGGATTGAACTTTAAAAGTAAATTGAAATATTTTTATTGCTCTCTTAATTAATTAGACCATTAGGAGTATGTTTAGGCCGTCATCACCTGGGTAGGCAAACTTTAGGATTTTTGTTAGTTTTAAGGAGAGAGGTTGTTCCCCTAGTTAAATTTATTAGGAAAATGCCCCGAAGAATTTGTACATATTTTATTCCGGGGAATGCCCCGTAGTATTCTGTAATTGGAGGCCATGGCGAGCATCGTAGAAGAAGAAGCGTAGGATAATTTAGAACTTTAATTTTCCTTCTTTTAATTTTCTTTCATTTAGGTGGGGATGACCTCGAGCCTCTTTTGTGTTATTTTCCTTTTCTGTGATTTTACCTTAATTTGAATGTTTTTAAAGCCAACTAGATCATGTACGCAACCGTGAATGGCACGGGACACGGGGAATACCTCACATCTTCTTCCCGAGTCAAATGAACCCCCTTACCCTGAATCTCTGGTGCAAACTTAGTTTTGGAGTCTAAAGTGTTTAAAAGGAAAAATTATTTCTAAAAAAACGGTGACCTGACCCACCGAAATCAAATGTCAGGTGGCGACTCTGAAAAATCCTTCGAAACACAATATTTTGTCACTTTTCAATTTTGAAAACCTTTTTGAGCTTTACAAATCCTTTTATTATTTATAAGAGGGTTAAGTGAGGTTTAAAAAAAGGGGTGTGACAACTAGTACTATTCGACAGTACTAACGTCCCTTTTGCCGGGGACGCTACATCTTTAAATGGATGTAGGTGGTTCCATAGCAGACAGTGTTGATCGCAGCTAGTGGTACATCATCATCATCTTCCTAGCAGGCTTGGTGAGCCCCATTTCATCCCGGGGTCGTGTATTGTATCTTTTGTTCATATTTTTACCAAGTTTTAAGGTATAGCCGGGGCCTTATTGCCGGCATTATCATAACTTTCTTTTGTATCTTTAGAGGCTCCGTAGACATTATGTGGGTTGTGTATGGGTGCTAGAAAGGTCAGACGGATTATGTTGTGTTTTGGACTCTTGTTCCACTAAATTGTAAAGTGTATGTATTTTGGAACTTAACAATGACGTAGCAAAATGAAATGAATTAGTAATGTTCATATATATGATCCTTCTACTGTTTAACTAATGGAAACGCGCCTTCTCTTGATCATAAGCTAGTTGGGTAGATAGTGTCGTCTAACAGGCTTGCTCGACGGGGTCCACTCGGTTGAGCGCCGGTCGCGCTCCCCAAGGTTGGGGTGTGACATGGCAATTTCTTATTGGTCGAAATTAAAATATCTAATCTATTAGAAAAATGCAACCATATCTACCCGCTTTTCGGACTAACCCGCCCCAAACACTAACCCGACTCGAATAACAAGTTCAACTAAAAAAAGAAGACGCCCCACTTCTTCAATTCCTCCTTACTGGTTATCTTTGGTAAGTTCTTCACAGATACATGGTTGAACTTTGCATTTCTCGTTGCAGACTCTCCACTTTGTTTAGTAGAAAATGTTCGACATGTATTCTTTTATCAGTGAACATATCATCGTTCCATTTTGTGAAAATTATCAACTCCTTTAGACTCTGAAACTGCAACTGCGACTTTCAGCGCACCCATCATTCTCATGTTGCTGAGTAGCTTACTTGCCAAATTCTGCCATGTTAGATGAGTGTAAGAGAGAGTACGTGGAATGGGTGAATAGCAAGACAAATTGCAAAATGATAAATTTAAAGAACATCACAATATATTTATATATGTTCGGCTCAAATGTTGTGGTTTTTGCACTTGTCACTATGAATGCATGATTTTCTCGATCACCATGAATGATCAGATTTATCACTTTCTTTGTAACAGCGAAGCCATGGTGATGTTTTGACACACTCACCACCAACGTTTCAACAGCACAAGCACTCTCCTGTTCACCTTTTACTCCTTGAGATAATAAATAGCTCTAACAAGTGTGCAAGGGCGGGTTAGTCCGAAAAACAGGTAGATATGGGTGGGTCTAATAGGTTAGATGCTTTAATTTCAACCAATAAGAAGTTGTCACGTGGAATTTAAATAATTATTATTTTTAATTCACCATTGACCTAATGGTCAAAGGACATAAGTGAATCAAAAAGGTAGTTGGAAGGATATTTTTAACCCAATAGATGGATGAAGGATATTTTTAAACATTTTCAATAGTTTAGGGACATTTTTAATCCTTTTCCATTTTATATGGGTTAGTTGAAGATAGGTAAAGATTTGTGTATCCACTAAGATAATATTTTGACTCAGACTACGTTAATAAATACTACTGTACTACTGTATGTTATATATGTATGATTAAGATTATAAGAAAGAGGATATTAAATTATTATTGATATCTTCTGAAGTTTATCTTCCAAAGTACAAGTTTGAGTAGCTAGAGGCGAATCGAGGATTTTAATTTTATGAGTTTCATTTTTTAGATTTTTAACATTGAATTCATTATATTTTTAAAGTTATGGGTTTATATCTATTGTTTTTATAATTTTAATAATTTTTTATACATACGTCGAAAGTTATGAGTTCAATTAAACCCGTCACTATTACACTACATCCGCCCTTGTGAGTAGGTGTACCTTGATACTTACTATAATATATAACTTACAAGTGGAGATAGAAATAATGACAAGTTTACTAATTCACGTTCTAATATATGACATCAAAATGATTAGCTGTGCTTAAAAATGAAGCGAGATTGGAGACCTAGTTAATACCTTACAAAAGTTGTAGCACTCAAATGATTGCAAGGAAAAACATTTGTAACAGACTTTCAACATGCATAAAAGATACTAGTATAATATCTATTTCTGAGAAAATTCTTAATAAAATCAACTGACAACTGCAAAGTGATTTATTAGAAGGGTATTTAATTTGATATATTAAGTAGGCGTTTGGACATAAGAATTGTAAAATTTCAAAATATGGTGAAAATTTTTTTCAAGTGAAAATGGTATTTGAAATTTACAGTTGTGTTTGGACATAAATTTCAATTTGGGCTGTTACTGAAGTTTTGTAAGTGATTTGAGTGAAAATTTTGAAAAACAGCTTTTTGGAGTTTTTCAAATTTTCAAAAATTTTCAAAATGCATCTTCAAGTGAAAATAGAAAATTGTATGAACAAAACGTTGATTTCGAAAAAAGTAAAATTATTTTGGAAAAAAGAAAAAAAAATTTATGTCCCTCTAAGAGAACTCAAAAGGGTTAATCATCGGGATGACCCCAATCCCGAACTCTAAAGGGTTAAAGCTCTTTTGTACATAAATTTAATTTTTATACATTAATAACAGAAATAATTTTCTTACACTATCACGTTATTTAAAAGTCAATTCTATAGTACATAAAAAGATTTATAAACCTTCTCTCTTCTCTTTCTCTCTCGGCGCATTTTAGCGTAAATTGCTAACATGCGCTCACGGGAATGGGGAGAGCACGAGGACGGCCATCGAAGACTACTAAGCTACTGATTGAGGAAGACAACAGCTCAAAGGAAGAAAGGACTCTAGAAACGGTGAGATTAGCTACACCAAAACCTCTAACAATTGGAGGTGATGATACTGTTACATTGAACAAAGCAGGAGTCAAAGAGGTGAACATCACAATTGAAAGGAAATTGAGTGAGGAAACATCAATACACAAAGGAAAGGACCATGCAACACCGAATTTGGAGATCTGGCCAACCCTACTAGCTCGAAGTGGAGGAAGCAAAGCATCAACAGGAACATGGACAACGCCGCTAACATGTAGCAGGTATCAAGCTCGGAAGGACCAGCACAACAACAGATGCAAGATGTAGATCTGAAATTGAAGTCTGTTCCAAGCCAGCAAAAAGAGGTATGGATCTGAAGTTCATACTGCCTACTATTGTTGAGGGTGAGGTGATTGTAGAACTGGTACAAGAGGATATTGATAGTGAAGTACACAAGTGGAAATATGCAGCAATAGTATATGTCATAGGGGGATCACCTTCGATTGGGGCTATGGAGAGATTTATAGCAGGACAAGGGGATTTCTCAATGAAACCAAAAATATATTGTCATAATGCTGGTTATTTTGTGATTAATTTCTCATGTTTGGAGGAAAGGGACATGATGATGTATTCAGGGCCACATATGCTTAACAATAGACCAGTTATTATGAAGGCTTGGACTGCTGAATTCGACTTTGGTGCTGAGGACTTGAAGACAATTCCCATTTGGATCAAGCTACCTAACTTACCTCTATGTTGTTGGAGTGCAAGTGCATCGAGCGAAATTGGTAGTGGTTTCGGCCAACCAATATATACTGATGCTTGTACTTCAAATACTGAGAGAATTTCATATGCAAGGATATTGATAGAAGTTGATGTTACTAAGGAGTTACCAAATGTTATTAAAATAAAAGATCCAAAGGGTAGAATTATGGCACAAGAGATATGGTATGACTGGAAACCTACATATTGTTCAAAATGTATACAAATAGGCCACAATTGTCAACAAAAGCAGACCAACACAGGAGGGGGTAAGATGAAAACAGGACAACAACAACAGAAGACAGTGGCAAAGCAGAGAACAGAGTGGAGGCCTATCAATAAAAAAGCTGGATTACAAAACCAGCATCTGCAGGAGGTACAAAAGGAAACTGATAAGCAACAAGTGAACAATGATAAAAGAGAAGGAAGTGGAGATGACTGGCAACAAGTTAAAAGCAAATCTGCAGCAAAAGCGCAAAGAACACAGGAAGCTGGGCAATGCATTCAATTTCTAAATGGTTTCAATAGCCTAGTGGAAACAGGACAAGAACAAATAACAAGAGGAATAGCTGAATGTAGTACAAGTAGAGGGGTGGAGGTGGAGAGGATGAGACAAAACACTTTAAATTCAACATGATAGTCACATGGAATGTAAGGGGGTTCAATGAAGTGTTTAAGCACAAGGAGTTAAAGGTGTTTATGAAGGATAATAAAGTAGATATGATAGCAATATGTGAGCATAGAGTAAAAGATACAAAAGCAGCTAAAATAATTGGGAAAGTACTATTAGGATGGGAATGGAGTCATAATGTGTCAAATACACGTAAAGGCAGAATCTGGGTAATATGGAATCCAAATGTGTTGCAATATACAGTGTTAGAGAGACATTCTCAGATTATACATGGCAGTGTGAAGATTCTGAAGAGTAATAAGGAATTCTACTTTTCAGCAATCTATGGACTACATAGTGTGCAAGACAGGAAATCATTATGGGAGGTAATTAGGAACTTAACAGGGCAATGCATGGGACCTTGGTTGCTGATGGGAGATTTTAACTCTATTTTAGGGGTTGAGGACAGAATGCATGGAAGTGAAGTTCAGGATAATGAAACAAGAAATTTTAAAGAAGTTATAAAAGATTGTAGTTTGGTAGAATTACCTACAGTGGGAAAGACATATACATGGATAAATGGTCATGTGTATAGCTGAATTGATAGAGCAATAGTTAATGACAGCTGGATGATTAATATGCCTCCTAGTCAAGTTCAAATACTGAATTCTTTTTTCTCAGACCATTCTCCACTGGGAATTGAGGTAGAGGTAAGGTGTGATAACAAGAAAAGGCCCTTTAAATTCAATAATTATATGGCTGATCAGCCTGACTTTGGGGAGATTGTGGAAAGCAACTGGACAATGAGGAATGGGGGTATGGAAGCTGTATGGAGGAACCTGAAACGTATAACTGTTGCTTTCAAAATAATTAAATAATATGGAGTTTAAGAAAGTCAAAGGGAAGATAACTACCATAAGGAAGGAACTGAATGATATACAAGGCAGAATGAAGATTGCTAATCCAACAAGTAATCTGTTTGAAGAGGAGAAGGAACTACTACTACAACTAGAAAAGTGGGATAAAATTGAGGAGTCCATTTACAAGCAAAAGTCAAGAGTGCAATGTTTAAAGCTGGGAGATACTAATAGTGCCTGTTTCTTTGCTAGCATGAAAGGAAGGAAAGCACAAAATTAAATTACAAATCTTACTAATAGTAAGGGGGATGTGTTGACAGATGGGAAGAGTATTGAAGCTGAAGTGATTGGGTTTTATAAAAATCTGTTAGGAACTGCAAAGGGCAGCATACTAGCTATTCATCCCGGCTGGATAAGGAATGGACCAGTTCTAACTAGAAGGAAGCAGTTGCAGCTCATTACTCCTTTCACAAAGGAAGATGTAATGGATGCACTAAGAGGTATAGATGACATAAAGGCATTGGGGGGGGGGGGTGATGGGTTTAATGCATGTTTCTTTGAAAAAGCATGGCATATTACTGGAGATGATATTGTTGCTGCAGTACTGGAGTTTTTTACTACTGGGATAATGTATAAGCCTATCATAACACAGTAGTCACCCTTATACCTAAAGTAAAAAACCCAAGTTCAATCAGAGAGTAGGTTGAGGCAAGTGATGAATACACTGGTGGATGAGAGTCAAACAACCTTTGTTCCAGGAAGAGGATTGATAGATAATGTACTGCTAAGTCATGAACTAATAAAAGGTTATGGTAGGAAAGGGGTCTCACCTAGATGCATGATCAAGATTGACATGCAAAAGACGTATGACTCAATTGAATGGGTGTTTTTAGACTAGGTATTAACTGGGTTGTGTTTCCCCAAAATATTTATAGGATGGATTATGGAGTGTCTCAGAACTATATCTTACTCCATCTCTATTAATGGTAGTCCTACTATGCCATTTGAAGCAAAAGGGGGGGGGGGGTGAGGCAGGGTGATCCAATGTCACCACTATTGTTTGTATTAGCAATGGAGTACCTGACTAGAATCCTGAAACAGTTGAAGGAGGAACCTAATTTCAATTATCATCCAAGATGTGAGAAACTGAGCATTGTCCAGCTCAGTTTTGCTGATGATTTGCTGCTAATCTGTAGAGGTGATGTGATGTCTATACAACTATTATGTGAATGTTTCAACAGTTTTTCAAAAGCTTCTGGACTTGTTGCAAACCAAAGTAAAAGTTGCATGTATTTTGGTGGAGTTTCAACAGCAGTACAACAGGACATTATTCAAGCTACTGGTTTTACCATTGGTGCACTTCCTTTTAGATACTTAGGAGTTCCTCTGAGCTCAAAAAGACTGTCAGTGAGCCAGTGCCAACCTCTACTGGATATAATGCTGGGGAAAGTCAAACGATGGACAGTAAAATTCTTAAGCTATGCAGGAAGACTACAGTTCATAAAGAGTGTGTTAATTGCCATCCAAAATTTCTGGTCACAGATCTTTCCACTACCAAAGAAAATTATACAGATGGTTGAAGGTATATGCAGAAGATTCCTCTGGACTGGTGACACCAATGCAAGTAAGAAAGCTCTGGTAGCTTGGGAGAAGATGTGCAGGCCTAAATCCAAAGGAGGACTAAACATCACTGATCTCAGTACATAGAATAGAGCAACATTGTTAAAACACCTTTGGAATATTTGTATGAAGAAGGATAAACTGTGGATAAAGTGGGTGCATGTTTACTATATAAAGGGGAAGATTCCATGGCGAGTAGAAGTGAAACAAGCTTTATGGATAATCAGGAAGATACTACATGCTGGGAAATATATAAATGAAGCAAGGTTGGATATTGGGAAGGTGTTAGGGACAAAATCATTCTCTATCAGGGTAATGTACAATCAATTAAGAGGAGATTTCCCATAGGAAAATTGGAGCAGACTATTATGCAATAACAACGGTTGTCCAAGGTGGAAGTTCATATTATACCTTGCTGTACAGGAGAAGCTATATACCAAAGACAGATTGAGCAGCTGGGGATTACAAGTTAATTCAAATTGTCCACTATGTGATCAAGAGCTGGAGAGTCATCAGCACCTGTTCTTTATGTGTAGATTCTCAGCAGAAGTATGGGGGAAGCTGTTAGCATGGATAGGACTGGTACGAAGGGTAACTGGCTGGAATGAGGAGCTCAAATGGACAACAGATCATATGAAAGGCAAAGGCTCGAAAACCATGCTTTACAGGATTGTATTACAAGTGCTGTATACCAGATATGGATGGAAAGAAATAGAAGAATTTTTCAGCAGGAAAAGAGAAGTAGTGAAGCTATCATAAGACAGATAATACAGGAAATATATTGTATAGGAAATGGGCAGGCTAGCTTAAGGAATGAACTTCAAAAATTAAATTTCTATCCTTAGGAGTTGTTAGAAGAGAAGGATTGTACTGAGTTTGGGGCTGCATGTCCAAACTTA
Source organism: Nicotiana attenuata (assembly GCF_001879085.1). Classification (NCBI taxonomy): domain Eukaryota; kingdom Viridiplantae; phylum Streptophyta; class Magnoliopsida; order Solanales; family Solanaceae; genus Nicotiana; species Nicotiana attenuata. The sequence continues at coordinate 9,127 of NW_017671280.1, read as the reverse complement.
GTTTACTGTTATACTTGTACATATTTACTTGGTAATAAAGATTGTCTAATTACCAAAATAAAAATAAAAATATAGTACATAAAAATTGGTCATACTCCTAAAGTTGCTAGGTAAATAAATATGAGTTTTTAGCGTGAAGAATAAGATAAATAATCTGCTAGGTAAATAAATATGAGTTGTTAACGTGATTAATATAATTGGTAATCAAAAAGTCTTTGTACTATCCGTAGATATATAAACACAATCTATTTCCATTTTAAGAGAACGTATGGATAGATAATCGTGATGAGATGCATGTATGCCCTCTCAGTTGCCTTGAAATCATTACGGATAACTCTTTAAACTAACTTGGTCCATACACTACACCCCTATAACTCAACTTCATTTAACATTTTAACCTGTGAAAAAGAGATTATTCATTCCCTTTAGATAAATTATGCTACGGTAGAAAGAAGAAGAAAAAAGGTTGGAAAGAAAGACAAGAAAAAGTGAAGATAGAAAATTCAAAAATTTGAAGATATGGGTATTTGAAAATAGATAGAATATTAAACATTTGGATTCACGCAAACATAGTGAAGTGTGGTAAATAGTACGAGCTAGCCAGTTTTCGGACTGATAATTGAAAAATAGTCAGTGTTTGTACATTCATTGACAAAATAACCACTATATTGCTGAAACACAGAAAGTTCTGACATAATATACTGGATTATGGAACCCCTGCATATTAACTTCTAGCATATTGTGCTGGAACTCCAGCACACAGAAACTTCCAGCATAATATGCGGGACTCCTGCATACAAACTTTAAGCATATTTTATTGGAATTCCAGCACATTATGTTGGAATCTTATATGTAAAAAATTCGAACTCCAACATTTTATGCTATAATTTTTTCGGATTTTTAATACAATTTTTTATCCTTACATGAAAAAATGGCTAAATCTTGATTGCTTTTGAAACTATAACTATTTTTCAACTACTAGTGTCAATCTGACTATTTCTAATTTTTTCCCAAGGAGGAGGATAGTGGATTTTGGAGTAAATTTTGGACTCACTACTTATTTCCCAATGGGAGGCCTTTGGATCAAAATAGTGGGCTGGCCCATCGTTTTTACCTTTTCATTTGAAGCCCAAACTATGCATAAAACTTCACTTTGTAAACCACCCTCACTCTAGGGGTGTTCATGGTTCGGTTTGGATCGGGTTTTTCCTTAAAAGAAATCAAATCGAGTAAGTCGCTTTTTCAAATATTAGAACCATACCAAACCGATTAAGTCGGTTTTTTCTCGATTCGGTTTATGTCGGGTTTTGTCGGTTATTTCGGTTTTTTCGGTTATTTGTCGGTTTTTTCTTAAATATAAGCCATACACTACCAAACACATATTTCGGCGATCACATTTTTCGGTTATTTGTCGATTTTGTCGGCTTTTTCTTAAATATATTATTTTTAACATGAATTGGATTCTTACACTTAACAAAAGAAAACTACCAATGAAACTAGAATGTAAAGGTAAAGAATTATACTAAAAGTGCAAACTATTAATATTTACCATTAAATTTTTTAAACTTTGTATAAAAATATACATATATATAGGTGTAATAATAAATTTGAAATAGCTACTCCTATAGTCGGTTTGGTTCGGGTTTTTTTTCGGTTTTTTTCTGATTAAAACCAATACCAAACCAAATTTAATCGGTTTTTAAAATTCAAAACCAAAACCAAACCAAACCAAAAAGTATCGATTTTTCTGATCGATTTGGTTCGATTTTTCGGATTTTTGTGAACACCCCTACCCCTCACAAAAGGGAAAAAAATTAAAGAATAAAGAACCACAAAGATAGAGTGGTGGGAGAGAGAAAAGACAAATATTATAGCTTGAGAGCAAAAATAGCAGCCTCTCCATGGTTGGGTTATCGGTCATATGGCTGAAAAAAATAATGAAGAATAACTCAAATAGCAGCTAGTGAATGTATATATATATTAATACCGTCTAAGAGAAGTACACAATGAATCTGACTGACTATTAGTGTAAAGATTCATAAAATCAAAAGTAGTCCAAGTGAAGCTCCTTTGGTCCAAGACAGCATTTTTTCTATTATTGTCTTCGATTCCATTTTGGTAGTAATTTCTTTTTCTAATTGTAAGGATAAGAAACTGAAAGAAAACAAGACCCCTTAGATATATTCCTTTAATTTACGATACTATTTTGTCTTAAAATCTCAAATAAAACTTATATCAACTCTTAGGCTAATAGTTGAAAGCTGGCCAACTCAGATCAAATTACAATTGAGAGGGATGATAGTACAAGAAATATGATTTATAAAATCAAAAATAGTAAGGCTTTGCCCTTTGGTGTTAAAATTGAGGCTCAGAAGGCTGCTGAGCTGGTTCTTCTGAGTTGGTATCTAGGCTCAAAATTAGCTAAATTTGAGCACATAAATTTCTCCAAGTCCTGTTAACAACATTAGATAATACTCAGTCAAGGTATTTCCTTTAGCAAGCATAACGTATAAAACTATTTAAGCAATTAGATTACTTAAAATAATAAGAGATTTTTGCACAAATAGCCAGCTGAATTCACTGTTTACTTTTTTTAGTCGGTATACATAAATTATATATTAATTATACACGATTATTCACGTTTTATACATGAATTATACACATATTATACATCTGTTGTCTACTTTTAGTTTAAGTAATTGGGGGCTATTTAGGTTAATTCCGCAAATAATTATATGTAACTTTATTTAATAAGGATTAAGTTATATAGATAGAGGAAACACTTTTTACATTATTCCTGTATTTTAAGGGAATGATTTAGAAGATTCAAAACTAAAAATAGTGGGATTTGCTAGCATCAACAAAATGGAGGCAGTCACTTAATATAGATTAATCCGAAATATGATTCAAATTCAATATAATATCCACGGTTACATAAGAAATGTACCAAAGAGATTTTTTTTATGGATAGATTCGATCGCGACTTTGAAAATGGAATTCAAATGGATCAAATAGGAAATGATACTCTGCATACAACTACAACAAGATATACTATCAACAATTTGAAAAAAGTTTTATTTGTAGTTATCTGATAAGGAGCCTTACATAAATATTCTTTATATTGTCAATATATGATAAATTAAATTCATTAATTAGACATTAATTGAATATTAACATTTTATAATAGGTTAAATTATATTGATGTATAATATTTTTTTTTTTACATTATCATTCTATGAGATCTTTATACAAATAGCCAGTCATATTTATCGTTTACCTTTTTTAGCAATATACATAGATTATACACGATTATACACATATAATACATGAACTATGCATATATTATATCTCCATCGACTATTTTTAATTTAATTGGCTGGGTGAACAGCTATTTGAGTTAATTCTTGGGGAAAATCTCACTTTATACCTATTAAGCCCAAATTATTTACCTTTTAATACCCATACCCAAACAATTTACTCTTCCTGCCCAGTCGGCCCAATTTATTTACCCGGCCCCCCATCACGCGGCCCAAGTTACCCATTGTCAGCCTTATCTTCGTTCTTTACACTAGGCTAAAGCCTAAANCCTTGTCCTTGAGGACAAGCAAATGATGATCATCATACTGGCGCTCTCTGATACGATCAAACAAGGAAGACCGAAAAACCCTGCAAGTGTCACACCCCAAAAACCGAGGAGCACGACCGACGCTCAACCGAGTAAACCCGACTGAGCAAGCCTGTTAGGTTTCATTCTACCCAAACTAATTCATGAATAAATAGAAGAGAAAATCTCACTTTATACCTATTAAGCCCAAACTATTTACCTTTTAATACCCATAACCAAACTATTTACTATTCCTGCCCAGTCGGCCCAATTTATTTACCCGGCCCCCATATTTCACGCGGCCCAAGCTACCCATTGTCTTTAAAGCCTTATCTTCGTTCTTTACACTAGACTAAAGAATCCAGCCCACCTATTTCACCCGGCCCAAGCTTCCCATGCTTGTCTATGTCCTTTAAAGGTTAACACTAGACTAAAGAGAACAGTTTCCAAATCTCCATAGCCTACACATGAGAACGCAAATTTCACCCACATTCGAGTTTTAAATTTTTTCTTCGGATTCCTTTCTATCTCTTCGTCTAGTACCTATTTTTGGTTGAAATTTTTGCTATGGGTGAAATTTTTGCTTCTGAAAGTACATTTTTAGTGAAAGTGGATTTTCAAAATCATAGGATTTTTATATTTTTCTTTGTACTTTTGTGAATCAATGTCTATGGGTTGTTGTTTTCTCTACGGGTCGGAAGCATTATGCGCGTAGATGGTGTCGCCGTGGACAATATCATTCTTCAAGACAAGTACCTGCTGAATCCGTTGCCTCAGCCATGTCTGGTCCTAATTTTTCCTTATTTTCTGATTCTCAGTCTCTATTTAGTCGTAACCCTAACAGTAGTCATGTTGAAAACACAACTGAAAATGTAGAATTAGAGGGTGGAAAAAGCAATAATATTAATGCTTCGCCAGTCGATAAACTCCCTACCAGTCGTTACCCGACACAAATTCCGACCAGTCATGGGAGGTGTTCCTGTGACTGATAAGGGAAAATGTAAAGTTGTTGAGGATTCTGAGTTAGGGGGAAGCCGATGTGAATCCGTGCCTACAACAGAGACTCAACCAGTAGATGTTGATTGTAGCGATGATTGTCAGTTAAATAAGAAAAAAAATGGTGTCGCACCCAAGAAGGTAATTTTCTTACAATTATGATATGTGAGATTTTGAATATATAGTACATTGTTATTTTTTGATTTCCTGTTATGCTTTTGTATTATATTATAGTTATAGTCAGTTGTGTTAATTTTAAGTGAATTCTATTTCTTAAATAATTTATATAATCATGTTTTGCATTGTTGAGATTCCCTTGTTCCTATAGACATAGTGTATGTGTGTTATGTGATAGTTTTTATACTTATAGACAGTTGTTGGAACAACACTGTACAACTATTTACCCTGTTAGTATAGCTATATACTATTATATGCTTCTGGATCCTTTTTTGGCTGTCTTCGCTATTTGTTTTTCCTTTAATAAAGTAGTATCGTACAGTATCTTAAAAATACTTTATAACTGCATACCTTTTTACTTTTTCTCTTTATTCCTATCTGTTATATAATAGTCATTTATAGTTGCCGGAAATTAGCCAGTAGAATTGTATACCCTGCTGGTATAGTTATATGTCGTGTTGGTATCGTATGGTAGTTGTAATATTTTTAGTTGGTTTAGTTGCATTTTTAAGTGAATTCTATTTCTGAAATTATTTTATACGAACTTGTTTTGCAGTGTTGGGATTTCCTTGTGCCTATCGACTTAGATTATAAACCAAAGGTTGATTGGGATACCAACTGCCATGTTATTCATCAATTGAAAGCAAATTTATCACAGAAGCAAATTCGACTGTTTAAGAAAACATGCTTTGGCTATTTTTTGAATCTACCACCAGTTATTGTGCAGATTCGGGTTATGCACAATTTGCTTATTAGAGAAGTACATCATGAGATGAAAAATGAGATGCGGTTTGTAGTGAATGATTCTAGGTTGCGCTTTGGTTTGGGTGAATTTGCACTTGTTACTGGGTTGAAATGTAAGGGTGATATAAGTATAGAGAGCATAGCAGAGAATAGGTTGATTTCAAAATATTTTGGGACTGCATCCGTGACATTGGCCCAACTAGCAGACTGTTTTAAGAAGAAGAAATGGGAAACAAATGATGATGCATTGAAGATAGCAGTTCTTTATTTTGTGAACAGCTTCTTACTTTCTCAACTCAAAACAAAGGTTATTTCACGGTCTTACATTGACTTGGTTGAGTGCGGTGATTTTAATAATTATCCCTGGGGTATAGATGTTTATAACGCTACAATTGACTCGTGTTCCAACAAGTTTCAAGATAAGCCTTCTTTTTATAGACTCGGTGGCTTCCCGTTGGCTTTACAGATTTGGTTGTATGAATGCTGCCCAAGTTTGGATGGTCACTTTGCTGATCATATTGGAAACGAACTTCCACGAATTTTGAATTGGGTAGTCATGGGTCAAATACCGAATGAGGGAGTTGCTTTGCGAATGTCTAGCTTGCAACGCGAGCAGGTAATTTTCTCATAGTTTTAGCCTTGCCTCTCTTAATTTTTTGGTACAGTAGTTTAGTCACAGTTGTAGCAATATCCCAGTTCAGTGATATACTCTGTTGGTATACATGTATACTATATTGGTATCATATGGTAATAGGGATCTTTTATCTTTCCATACTTTATTATCATTTCTATTTCTAACTAGTGTGCTTAATAATTGCAGCTAAAGAACATCACTCCAACTGATGATGAGAAGCAACTATTTGATGTGCCTGGTCTAAACTTTGAAATTGAAGTTGAGTGCACTGACAGTCAGCCCGATAGCTTTCAGGTTTTCGGCACTCAATTATCAAAGACACAAAGTATGCATGAAAGTACTGGAGGTGATTCCCAACCCACCAATGCTGAGGTAATGAAGGAGTTACAAGGTTTGAAGCTTTTTGTAGAGACCAAGTTTGAGGAGGTGCTTGCAGCTATTGGTAGGCAATCAATGAAACCAGAGGGAAATTCAGCGGTATTGATCTTTTATATAATATAATGCTATAGTATATTGTTCAAAGATGCAATATATGCTTATAGGATACTATTCCATTCTTTACTTTCAGTACACGTAGTATTCTTGTAATATGTATAATAATAAAATTGTTCGTTTCTCATTTTCAGCATAAGCAACAGGATAATGATCCTGACTTTCGTGAGATGCATAATGATTATGACCAGCTTGAAAGGGGGCACGTTGGAAATGATCCTGTAGCTATTGGAGATAGCACGCCCAAAGCGCCTTTGTGACGACCCGACCCGTCGTCACGGGAGTTACCGTCCCGATTTTCCCGTTTTATGCTTCTACATGTTTCATTATATGTGTTTGGAGGATTTGAAGTAATTCGGATAGAGTTCGGTTAGAAATGAGACAATAAGTCTCTTTATGAGAAGGATTATTTGGAAAAGTCAACCGAATATTGACTTATGAGTTAGAAGGCTCGGAATGGATTTCCGATGATTCGACCAGTTTCGGGAGATGATTTGTGACTTAGGAGCGCAATCGGAATTGAATTTGGAGGTCCGGTGTAGAATTAGGCTTGAATTGGCTAAGGTTGGATTTGGCGAATTCCGGATGGTAGGTGAGATTTTGATCCGAGGGTCGGAATGGAATTCCGAGAGTTGCAGTAGCTCCGTTAGGTGATTTTGGATATGCATGCAAAGTTTCAGATCATTCGGAGGTGTTTAGGTCGGGTTTTAGATCAAATGCAAGTTTCCGAAGTTTTAGTGTAACTTAGGCTTGAATCCGTGGTAATTCGATGATTTTGGTGTTTATGATAGTGTTTTTATGTTACTAGCAAGTTTGAATGAAATAATAGAACATATCTGTCCATTTGGTTGAGGTCCCGAGGGCCTCGGGGTGATTTCGGATGGTTAAACGAGAGTTTTGAGGTGTATTGCAGGTCAGATTTTTGCTGTCATCTGGTGTGTCCGCTTCTGCGGAAATGGACCGCAGAAGCAGGTACGTGGTCGCAAAAGCGGTCGTTGGCCGGCTAGGGAAAATTCCGCAGAAGCGGAAGGTGGCTCGCACCAGCGGGTCCGCATAAGCGGACACTGTACCGCAGAAGCGGTTTTGAGGGAACCGCAGAAGCGGACTTCGCGTCGCATAAGCGAAGTCCGGGTTTCTAAGTGAAGATCGCAAAAGCGAAAATGTGGCCGCAGAAGCGGTCCCGCATAAGCGAAAGCGGGACCGCAGAAGCGAAAACTGGACTGGGCGACAGAAGGGTTTTAAAATAATATTTCATCCGCGACCCTTTCATATTTTTCCTCCATTGTTGACGTTCTTAAGAGCTTTGAACAAGGAAATTCGAGGGTTTTGACCGAGAATCACTTGGAGGTAAGTCTCTTGGCCTAATTACTCGAGTTTATGGTACATTTATCATAGAAATCAGTAGAATTTCATCAAAAACGGGTCAAGCTAGGGCTTGGAAAGCTGTGATGTAAAAATGGAATTTGGAGGGCCAAACGAGCTCCGATTTTGGTAAACTTTATATGCACGGACTTGTGGCGAGACGAGGAATCCTTTGGTGTGATTTTCGGAATTTTTCGAGAAGTAGGCCCGGGGCTCGGGTTTTACCAACTTCGTGAATTTTAGTACTTTTCGAGTATTTTTGATTGGGTTATGTTTCTTTAACCCATATTTATGTATTCGTTGTGATTTTGACTAGATTCGACGCTCGAGGAGGTCGATACAAAAGGAAAAGGCATTGCGGACCATTCTACGGCCGGTTAGAGGTGAGTAGTTGGTGTATATGATGGCCTGAGGGTTTGAAACCCCGGCTTATCACATTGTGACGCTATTGTAGGGCGTGACTCGCCCCCCATGGCAGGTGCGAGATTGGTTATGACTGGGAATTGTGACTTGGTCCATCCCGAACAAGAATGTTTCTATATTGACGACTGATACGCACCCTGTATTGAATATATCTGGGCTTATTGCCGTGTTTGGGGCCTTGTGCCGATCTGTAGCATCCTTAGAGGATGAATGTCATTGTGATAGCATGCTTTGTATAATCATTGATCTCAGTCCTGTGTTTAATCACTGTTATAAAATACTAAGTCACTTTTCCCGAAGTTAAATATCTAAAGTATATTCTTCTTAATAAATTGAAAATTGGGAAATTAATTGAATCATTAACAAACGAGGCTCAGGTGCAGTGGGATTGGTTAGCTAAAGAAAAGGAGTACAGAGCTCAAATTGGAGCATTGGAAAAACAAGTTCAGGAGCTTCGGTTCGAAAACAGCTTGCAAGCCGCAACCGATGAAGGTGATAAAAAGCAATTGGCCCAAGAGAATGAAGCTCTCAAGGCTCAAATTCAACAACTGAAATTAGACGCAAGGAATCGGGAAAGAAGTCTATCCGAGGAGAGATTGATAAGAGGATTGAAGAAACAAGTCCTGGACTGTCAGGAAGAACTGGAAAAATCCGAGGGAAGCGTGGCAAAACTTCGGGCTCAATGGGCAAAGAAG
>NW_017671279.1:318027-322815 GCF_001879085.1 Nicotiana attenuata | reverse complement strand
AACATACTCTGGCACGGAGTCCGAAGAAATGTCCCGTGACGGTTGGTACTCACTCCCCGAGGAATGGGAAGCAGCTCTGTCTGCAGCTTTAATTAGCTTTTTGGTTTTTTTTATGTTCTCCCGAGCTTGGGGAGTGAGTTTTACCATCTTCTTCTTCCCTCCCCGGGAGGGTTCTCCTTGTCCCGGTTGTTTTGAGCCTTTTCTCACCATTGTCTGCAAACACAATTCAAGTAGCTTGTTAGTATTAATCAATGCAGTTCAAGTTATTGCAGCAGAACAAAGTGCATACAGATTTACAGTGTTGCAGACAGTTACAGAAAGTGCCTAGTGCGGACCGCACAAAATGGTAGTGCGGCCGCACTGAGGCCACCGCCGACCGCACAAGAATGACCGCGGTCCGCACAGGTATAGAGTTCCAAAAACAAGCTCTCTGAATCTCACCAGTGCGGTCCGCACAAAACCAACCGCGGCCGCACTGGACCAGTGCGAACCGCAAGAAATGTAGTGCGGCCACACTGGGCAAAGGTCACTTGGACACAAGATGGCACCGCGGACTGCACAGAAATGACCGCGGTCCGCGCTACGTGCCCAGACATGGCACTGAGTTAGGGTTCGAGATTTAGCTAATTAGTTCAAATTTTCACCTAGTTAGGGTCCCTACTCAATTACCCAACTCATTATATTCATCAAGCACACAATAATTAACATTTAAACTAACCTAATTCATCAATCAGCAACATACGGGAAGAAAAAGAAGCTACAAGCTAATAGAAATTAAAATAAAACGAAATTTCAAATTTAAAGACTTAAGAGTTGGGTGAAATGTTACCAGAATGTAAGATTAAGTGTAATTGATCAATGCTAAGCAAGAAAATAAAGACAAGAGAGGAGATGAACAGTATTTTAGGGTCTCTGAGCGTGAAGGGTTCGAAAAGGGTAAAAGGAGGCCCTTGGGGTCTATTTATAGAGAGACCCCTGGGGCCCATTCTCACCTACCAGTGCGGCCGCACAAAATGGACAGCGGACCGCACTGGTCTATTATGATCAGTTCCAGCTCAATAACCCACCGCGGTCCGCACACAATGGACCGCGACCGCGGTGGTCCACCGCGGACCGCACCAAATCAACGGCGGCCGCGGTGGCAAACTTTAGAGAGCAATTTTGTCACCCTTTTGCCAGAGCGGACCGCACAAAGTGTAGTACGACCGCACTGGAAACTTCAGAGATTGTGCAATTTTTCAATTATGTCCTGCACTGCATCAGCTCAATCCTGCAACATCTCACAACCAGTTAGCCCAAAAATCAATCCTATACTACAAAGAAAATCAAAGCAAGCAAAAAGAAAAACACATGGGTTGCCTCCCAAGAAGCGCCTGATTTAACATCGCGGCACGACGCAGATTACTATCACATCATTTGAAATGAACTACAGCCACCACATGTCTATGATCAAACTTCCCAAGATAATGCTTGACCCGGTGCACATTCACTCTAAAAACTCACCACTTTTGTTCTTCAAATCTAGAGCACAAAACGGGGTCACACACACAACTTCAAATGGCCCACTCCACTTGGATTTCAGCTTTCCCGGGAACAACCTTAACCGAGAATTGAATAAGAGCACCAAATCACCAACTTTGAACTCCTTTCCACGAGCATATTTATCATGAAGGTACTTCATCTTGTCCTTATACAAGGACGAACTAGAGTATGCATGGAACCAGAATTCATCAAGTTCATTGAGTTGTTCAATACGAAGATTGGCCGCAACATCCCACTCAAGATTAAGCTTCCTCAAGGCCCACATGGCCTTATGCTCCAACTCCACTGGTAGATGACATGCTTTCCCAAATACCAACCGGTACGGTGACATACCAATTGGGGTCTTGTAAGCGGTCCGGTAAGCCCATAGAGCATCATCTAACTTTTTAGACCAATCGGTCCTATTGGCATTGACGGTCTTGGACAAAATGCTCTTGATCTCCCTGTTAGACACTTCCACCTGGCCACTTGCTTGAGGATGGTAAGGCGTAGACACTTTGTGGTTGACACCATACTTGGAAAGCAAGGCATCAAAAGCTCTATTACAAAAATGCGATCCTCCGTCACTAATAAATGCCCGAGGTGTACCAAACCTTGTGAAAATACTTTTCTTCAGAAATGCCACCACACTCCTAGCTTCATTGTTGGGCAAGGCCACGGCCTCGACCCATTTTGAGACATAATCAACCGCCACAAGAATGTAGGTGTTTCCACACGAGCTTACAAAAGGGCCCATAAAATCGATACCCCATACATCAAAGACATCAACTTCAAGAATGGTGTTTAGAGGCATCTCATCTTTCTTGGTCATCAAATACCTAAGGGCGGCATGGTCGGCGTGCACTATGACTTTGGCTCTCATAAGATATGGCCGAAATTTTTCCATGGCAAACACAATAGCCAACAATTCCTTCTCCGTCACTGTGTAGTTCCGTTGAGCTTCATTCATAGTCTTGCTTGCAAAGTACACGGGATGAAATATTTTGTTCACTCTTTGACCTAACACTGCCCCAACCACAACGTCACTTGCATCTCACATGAGCTCGAAAGGCAAGCTCCAATTGGGTGCGGTAATGATCGGGGTAGTGGTCAACTTATGCTTTAGAAGTTCAAAGGCCTCCATATATTTCTCATCAAACACAAACTTAGCATCTTTCTCTAGCAACTTGCAAAGAGGATTCACTACCTTCGAAAATCCTTGATAAACCGCCGGAAGAACCCCGCATGCCCAAGAAAACTTCTCACCCCTTTGACAGAAGTGGGGGGAGGAAGCCTTTAAATCACCTCAATCTTGGCTTTGTCTACTTCAATCCCATGCTTAGAAATTTTGTGACCCAACACAATGCCCTCTTCAACCATGAAGTGGCATTTTTCCTAATTAAGAACGAGATTTGTGTCTTCACGTCGGGCCAAGACTCTATCCAAATTTCCCAAACACTCTTCAAATGAATCACCAACCACACTAAAATCATCCATAAAGACCTCCAAAATGTCTTCCACTATGTCGGTGAAAATAGCTATCATGCACCGTTGGAAGGTCGCCGGAGCATTGCACAACCCGAACGGCATCCGGGAGAAAGCAAATGTACTATATGGACAGGTGAATATGGTCTTCTCTTGGTCCTCCGGGGCAATTAAGATTTGATTATAACCCGAGTATCCATCCAAGAAGCAATAAAAGGCTCGCCCCGCAAGGCGATCAAGCATTTGGTCAAGGAATGACAAAGGGAAATGATCCTTGCGGATCACCTTGTTTAGTTTCTGGTAGTCCATGCAAACTCTCCACTCGGTAATTGTCCGAGTGGGAATAAGTTCATTGATGTCATTTGTCACCACAGTCATCCCACCTTTCTTTGGCACACATTGTACCGGAGAAGTCCATGAGCTATCGGAGATTGGATACACCACACCTGCATCTAGCCACTTGATCACTTCTTTCTTCACCACCTCTTGCATTGCCTCATTGAGCCTCCTTTGATGTTCTAAGGAAGGCCTTGCATCATCCTCCAAAATAATTTTGTGCATGCAAAATGCGGGGCTTATTCCCCGAATATCGGCCAAAGTGCATCCAATTGCCTTTTTCCGCTTTTTGAGCACCGCCAATGTGGCATCTGCCTGCATGTTAGTAAGACAAGAGGAAAGAATAACTGGTAAAGTTGAATTAGAGCCCAAGGATTCATACCTAAGGTGTGGAGNCAATTGACTCTCTCGAGACCAATTGGGTATACATATTTGCCCGAGCAACTAGGGTTCAAGTCGGGTAATTACTCTCTCGAGGGTTAAGCCTTCAATTGGGACTATCATATCTCTTGAGTCCATCCCAATTCCTTGTTGAGTCAATTTTGGAGACTTAGACTCTCTTTCTCAAGAAGAGTCCAAGTCAACTTAGCACAAACTAGTGTTTGCAACCACTAATTCATAAATTAAACCATAAAATTGACCCAAATAACAAACACCCATAATCAATTACCCACACTAGGGTTGAGCCACAACCCTAGCTAATGGGTCTAGCTACTCATGCTTGAAGAGAAAATCAGAGAAATAGATGAAGAGAAAGACATATTAATTAATTACTAAAGTAAATACAAAGTTTTAATGATTAAAACTACGTAAAGATGCCAAAATTAGCTAAGAAAGGTCTTCTCACGAGCGCAACTACAGTGCTAAAATGTCTGATACCCTAACAATGGAAAAAGGTTCTATTTATACTAAGCTGAAAAAANTAAGAAAATCGTCTCACGAGCGCAGCTACAGTACTGTAATATCTGATACCCTAAAATGGAAAAATGTTCTATTTATATTAGGCTGGAAAAACTGGACAAAAATGACCCTGCAGGGTCAGTACGGAACGCACAAAATGGTGTGCGGCCGCACTAGGCTCTTGACTCTGAAAAATCAACTCTCTGAACCCAGGCTCCGCGGACCACACAGAATGGACTGCGGCCGCGGAGGCAACTAGCGCGGTCCACACAAACACAACCGCGGACCGCACAGGCTTGAATCTTGGCACTTGACATCTCTCTGAAGTTTGCTTCTATGGACCGCACAGAATGGTGGTGCGGCCGCGGTGTCTTCAGTGCGGGTCGCACAATATCTACTGCGGCCGCACTGCTTTGATGCTCAAAAAAGGGTTTCCAACTCGAATCAGAGATAAGGAAGCAACGGGCTTAGAGATTTCTTCAAGAAACTCATGAGAAAGCAAACAGATACAATAGCAAATTCGAAACAACAGAGTGAAGAAACTGA
>NW_017671279.1:249884-318003 GCF_001879085.1 Nicotiana attenuata | reverse complement strand
TCAAACCTGCAATCAAGCACAACTTATGAGCCTTTCGGGACTATTTTGTAAGAATTTATACTCAAAGCGTAAGCAAGAAGGAGCATGAAACGCGTCAAAATCCCTAGTTATCAACTCCCCCAAACTTAAGCTTTTGCTTGTCCTCAAGCAAACAAAATAAGACCCACCCCTTTTAGGTAAAATCCAAGAATTTTCAGCTATCCTAAAGTAACCTCAACTAGTCTCAATTGGGACTAACAATTGCCCTCACTACAAATGAATCATTAACAACATTTGACCTTTGAAAAATCATGGATCAAGTGCGACACAAGAGCATCAAGAGTTGACTCAACACATCAAAGAACTCTTTCAATTACTTTGGTCATTGTGGAACCCAAACTCACACATCCTCAACTCTCCCTAAGCAAACCTCACCTTTAGAATAGTGGCACACAAAACGAGCTTAATGGGAATTCACTCATCTCTCTCAAGGAAATGTCACAAGTCCGGCTCTAGGTACCATATGCTTTCCCCTTGTGTAAGTATCCACTAATGTAAGCTTCATTCAACTCAAGATCATATAGGGCTTTTGTGGAGTGATCAACTCAAGCTTGGGACTTTGGACTTGCAATTCAATTACTCACCACACAAGCTAATGGATTGCTAAAGACATAGAGTCGGGGGCCCACAACGACCTTAGATACGATTTGAGCACACAATGGTCCCGAAAAACCACTTGATGATTATCGGTCAACACAAGAGTCTCAAGGCCACGACTTTCACCATCCTAAACACAACAATTTGTTTTTGACCATAAGATCAAAGGCAAATGTGCTAGGCCCAAGTGAAGCTTTGCTTGAGGTACCCTTAACTACAAATTACTAAAAACAAACGGACTCAAACCCTTAAGAAGGTTGTCACGCCATCTATCATTGGGAAGAGCCACCCAGTTCACACAACACTCTACCTTTGGAAAGAACCGTGGCATTAAGAAAACCAAAGGCTTATTGCAAATTTAAAAAACAAGAAGCTACGAATCACAAATAAGAAGCTAAAAATGAATTTTTTTTTTTTTGCATAAAATAGAATATATATATACAAGAGGGGATTTGAATATACAATAGACGGGATGAATATATACAATGAGGTGTAACTTTATATATAGACCAAAGGAAAGATAAAAAGTGCGATAAAAGTAACTAAATATAAAATTATATACAGACCAAATGAAAATCAAGAAAGCATAAAATAGTATCAATATATACAGTCATCCAAAAATGAAGGGCGCACCCCCTCAAATAAAAGCTGGCATTGTCCCCAATGCCAACTAGTCTAAATAAGCACCAAAAAGATAGAAAAAGGATATAGATAACTCCCTAAGCCATGTCCGTCTGCATAGGATCATGGGTGGTCCCTGGGTCCTCTATGTACTCGGGAACCTCAGACTGGTCCTCGGTGGTCTGCTCCTCAGCTACTGGAACCTGGGCCTGGACCTCGACAGGATGTAGAACTGGTACATCCTGCGGCTGACTGGAGGAAGCCTCCTGTGGGTCCGCCAACTGGATGATAGCATCATTTGCTCTAGGGATCATCCTCCTCCTCTTCGGAGGCCTCTAGGTTTGCTCCGGCTGTGGATGAGCTGCTGGGACGGGATCATCTAGCAACAGGTCCAAAGGCAGCTGGTCTGCCTTTAGTCTATCAACATCTGCCCGCAGCTCCTTCACGGACTCCTTGGAGGCCCGTGTCTTCCGTAGCTTCCGATGCNTGTTGTTCCAATTGTTGTTATTACCATTCCAATGCCCTTGGTTACCTTGATTGTTGTTCTGATTGCCCCAATTACCACCTTGGTTGTTATTGTTCCAATTACCACCACTTTGTTGTTGATTGCCCCAATTTCCTTGAGGTCGCCATTGTTGGTTTGAAGAGTTGCCTCTATTGCCTTGATAGTCGTTAACATATTGTACCTCTTCATTTTGCTCATCATAGCCATCATTCGGAAACCCATCACACTCATCATCAAATTGCTCGGAATTCCCTTGGTTTTGTTGCCTTCGTTGCCTTCTCTTGTTAACAAGCATATTCACACCCTCCATGGCATTCACTTGGCGAGGATTTTGGACTTGTTGCAACTGTGACTTAGCCAATTGGTTCATAGTAGTTGTCAACTCCGCTATAGCCTGTCCATGGTCATGTAGTTCCTTATGCAAATGAATAACCCTAGGGTCACCTTGAGGAACATTGGCCCTACTTTGCCATGCGGAGGATGTATCCGCCATCTCATCAAGAATCTCACAAGCTTCGTCATAAGTCAACTTCATGAAATTACCCCCGGCCAATTGATTGACTATGCATTGATTTGTAGTATTGATGCCCCGATAGAAGGTTTGTTGGATCATCGCCTCCGTCATATAATTATTGGGGCATTCCTTCACCATCGTTCTAAACCGTTCCCAAATCTCATGCAAAGGTTCCGTGGGTTCTTGCTTGAAAGCCAATATTTCATCTCGAAGTGCCGCCATGTGCCCGGGTGAGAAAAATTTACCAATAAACTTATCCGCCAACTCATCCTAAGTTGTGATGGAATGGTTGGGGAGTATCTCTAGCCAATCCAATTCTTTCCCCCGAAGTGAGAAAGGGAAAAGCCTCAACCTAAGAGCATCCTCGTACACATTCGTCTGCTTGCTACCCCAACATGTATCCACGAACCCCTTGAGATGTTTGTAGGCATTTTGATCCGCAGCGCTCGTGAAATACCCACGCTGCTCAAGTAAAGTCAACATCATATTGGTTATCTGAAAATTGCCCGCCAGGATTCTGGGAGGGACAATAGCACTTGCATAACCTTGGTTTGGTAGCACCGGAGGAATCGCTCTTGGAGGTGGCAGAGGAGGGTCTGGAACGTTGTCATTAGCATTGGCCTAGCGGCCTCGTCGTGGTTTGGGAGGTACAAGACGCACCTCATCGTCTCCAATATCCTCAACCTACTTCCCCACAAGCACATTTCCAAGAGGGTCATTTGCATTTAAAGCCATTTTGGTACCTGTAGTATTAACACACACAAATTAGTAACAAAGAAGGAAAGAAGAACAACACACAAAACTAACTAAATAGATAGCCAAAACCGTTAGCTCCCCGGCAACGGCGCCAAAAAGTTGATCGCTACCAACTCCGCACCACTAAAAAGTAGCGAGAGAGGGTCGCAATAGCTTTTACCCGATTTTGGGTCGGGATCGAATCCACAGAGAGCTAGGATTGGAGTCGAGTATCTATTTAGCTTAGGATTGCGTGTGTGTTCTTAATTGGTCTTCTCATAATTTTTGGGGTTTTCTTAATATTCCACTTTGATCAAACTACTAATTGAAAATGCAACTACATTAAGCTAAGAGATAAATTGCTACAAGTTGTATCTAATGGTTTAAAAAGGCACTAGGTAGTGACTTCCACCTAGGTGGCTAATTGACGGGTAATTGCATCTAAGGCACGATTGACATGATTGGGGAAATATGTTATAACCATTGCTCAATATTACCCACTCTACACCTCTCGGTAGAAAGAATGGTTTTGCCCAATTGACTCTCTCGAGACCAATTGGGTATACATATTTGCCCGAACAACTAGGGTTCAAGTCGGGTAATTACTCTCTCGAGGGTTAACCCTTCAATTGGGATTATCATATCTCTTGAGTCCATCCCAATTCCTTGTTGAGTCAATTTGGGAGACTTAGACTCTCTTTCTCAAGAAGAGCCCAAGTCAACTTAGCACAAACTAGTGTTTGCAACCACTAATTCATAAATTAAACCAAAAAATTGACCCAAATAACAAACACCCATAATCAATTACCCATACTAGGGTTGAGCACAACCCTAGCTAATGGTCTACTACTTCATGCTGAAGAGAAAATCAAGAATAGAATGAAGAGAAGAAAATATTAATAATTACTAAAGTAAATACAACAGTTTCAAATGATTAAAAACTACGTAAAGATGCAAACATAGATAAGAAAGGTCTTCTCACGACGCAGGCTATACAGTGCTAAAATTCTGGTACCCTAAATGGAAAAAGGTTCTATTATACTAAGGATGGAAAAACTAGACAAAAATACCCCGCGGGGTCAGTGCGGGCCGCGCAAAATAGACTGTGGCCCACTAAGGCTCTTGGACTGAAATCTGGCTCTCTGAATCTCAGGCTCCGCGGACCGTACAAGAATGGACTTGCGGGCCGCGGAGACCACTAGCGCGGTTCGCGACAAACACGACCGCGGACCGCACAGTCTTGATCCTTAGCACTTGGCATCTCTCTGAAGTTTGCTTCCGCGGACCGCACAAAATGATAGTGAGGTCGCGCTGCCTCAGTGCGGACCGCACAAAACCTTCTGCGCCTGCATTGACTTGATGCCTGAAACTCTATCTATCTGAATCTCCCTAGTGCGGACCGCACAAAGTGTACTGCGGCCACACTAGGTCTGTTTCTCCTGAGTTTTGTCTTGTCTTTGGTACTTGTGCAGGTTTCACTCCTTTTGAGCCGATCTTTGACATCTCGTCACTTTGATCAAACCTGCAATCAAGCAAAACTTATGAGCCTTTCGAGACTATTTTGTAAGAATTTATACTCAAAGCGTAAGCAAGAAGGAGGATGAAACACGTCAAAATCCCTAGTTATCACCCGTTGTTGAGAGTATTAGCCCCGATCCCTTATTTATTGATTTATCCGTATCATTTTATGCTTACATGACTTGCCGAGGTGCTTGGTGTCGGGTTCGAGAGTGTTTCAGAGTGGAATGGGACACATAGTCCCTAAGTGTGAAGTTTAAGTTGTAAGAGTTGATCGTAGTTTGACTTGTGTGAAGACGACTCCGAAATGGAGTTTCATCGGTTCCAAGCTTCGTATGGTGATTTTGGTCTTAGAAGCACGTCGGATGTGGATTTGGAGGTCCGTAGGTTATTTCGGCATTATTTGGCAAAAGTTGGAAATTGGAAGTTTTTTGGGAAGTTTGACCGGGAGTGGACATTTTGATATCGGGGTCGGATTCCATCCGGAAGTTAGAGTAGGTCCGTAATGTTAAATGTGACTTGTGTGCCAAATTTGGGTCAATCGGACGGGATTTAATAGGTTTCGGCATCGTTTGTAGAAGTTGGAATTTCCTTACTTTTCATAGGCTTGAATGGGGTGCGATTCATATTTTTGATGTTGTTTGATGTAACGGGAGGGTTCAACTATGTTTGTATCGTGTTTTAGGACTTTTTGGTATAATTGGTTGACGTCGCAGGGGCCTCGGGTGGATTCCGGGTGGTTAAAGGACTTAATTTGGAGTTGAGTGAATGGCTGAAGTTGGACATCTGCTGGTGTAATCGCACTTGCGAAATTCTTGTTGCGGGTGTGAGCCAGTAGAAGCGGCCTAGGATGAGGTGTCTAGTGGTTGCAGGTGCGAGTGAAGGCCGCAGAAGCGGAGCCGCTCCTGCAGGAGGAGGATCGCAGAAGCAGAGAGTGAAGGAGCTGAGGTTGCCAAGATTTCCGTAGAAGCGGACGAGTGAGGGAAGAAGCGCGTCCGCAGATGCGGATGGTGGTGTGCAGGTGCGATATCTGGGAGTTTAAGTGAACTCCGCAGATGCGGATATTTCACCGCAAAAGCTGTACCGCAGATGCGGATTTTGGATCGCAGATGCGGTTTGACAGGGCAAAAAATGGGAAAGGTCGAGGGTTTGATTTCATTATCCATTGTTGGACATAGAGAGATCGGATTGAGGGGAGAATTTGCGGGCTTTTCAGAGTAAACATTTGGGTAAGGATTCTTGACTCGTTTTGATTACATTCCACTAATCTATCATTAATTTCTTCATTTAATTAAGGTTTTGGGTTGAGAAATTAGGGGAAAAAGTTGTAAAGTTCTTGGACTAAATTTTGAGGTTTGATCAAGGTTTTGTTATCGGATTCGAGTAATTTTGGTATGGGTGAACTTGTGGTTGAACGGGTATTCAAATTTTGTGACTTTTAACCAATTCCGAGATGTGGGCTCAGGTCGACATTTTGGGGCGATTTTCTAATTTCTTGTTAAAGTCTTGATTTCATTAATTAGATTAGTTTCTTATAGATATATTTATAGTATGTAATTGCTTTTGGATAGATTTGGGTCGTTCGGAGTCAAGTAGTTGAGGGAAAGGCACTCTTATTGACTGATTGAGCTTAGTTCGAGGTAAGTAACTTGTCTAACCATGTGTGGCCGAAATTCCCTTAGGATTTGGTATTATTGTGATAGTTTTGCGATATGTGAGGGCCGTGTACGCAAGGTGACGAATGCGTACACTGGCTAAATGCTGAAATTCCGATTTTATCTAGGTAGTTTCCTTTTTATGCCTTAATTGAGTTAATCTAGCATGTGTAGTCATCATGATTAGCCTAATATCGTCATGTCTACCTGTCCTATCCTTTATTTGCAACTTGTACTACATGTTTAGTTGAACTACCTGCTTTTCTTGATTCCATATTCCTTGTTTCACTATGGGATTCTTTACTTGAAATTGCTATCCTTGAAATATCATTGTTCTAATCGTTATGTTTTGGTTTCCGTAATTATTGTTGAGATGACTGTTTTGGTTGTTGCATGAGGTTTCTGCTGTGCGATTATTATTGTTGCACGAGGTTTCTGCCGTGCGGTTGTTATTGTTTGCACGAGGTTTCTGCCGTGCCATTGTGATTATTGATACTCATGCGGTGGTTTAAGGTCTGGGTGTTGAAACACATGCGGTGAGATAAGGTGGGCTTGATACGCGTGGCTAGTAGGGGAACTACTAGAAGTCATGCGGTGTGATAAGGTTGGCTAAAACGCAGAATGCTATTTCTAGAAAACGATTTTTCAATACAAACTATAAAGGCTCCCACGGTGATATAAGGAAAGATTGTGAGACATTTTCATTTGGAAATACGAGGCGGTACCTCGGGAGTGCCCCTGTTGGTTTCCTCTATTTGCTGTGTTGGTTGTTGTTTCCTTTTCTTACATGTAAGATCTTTACTTTCCTTTCGTGATGTATTTGTCCTTTCTTGATTCCGTGTTATTACCTTCAGTAAATTTTCCATTGTTGCACTTCTATGTCATTTCAATATGTTATTATATCTCCTGTCTTGTTTCTATTAATTCCAGTAGGGCCCTGACCTGACTTCGTCACTACTCTAGCAAGGTTAGGCTTGGCACTTATTGGGTACCGTTGTGGTGTACTCATACTACGCTTCTATACATCTTTTTGTGTAGATCCAGGTACATCCTACCATCCTCGATATTAGGAGAGTGCGTGCTGCTGCTTGGAGACTTCAAGGTTTATCTGCCAGCGTCCGCAGACCTTAGAGTCCCCCTCTATCTTTACTATGCTATCTTTTCTTTATTTTCTTAGATGCTGATGTATAGAGACAGTTAGTACATTCCTTAGAGTTTGTGGCTTGTGACTAACGGATCTTGGGAGTCGTTATACTAGGAGTTGTAGGTTTTACTTGTACATGACGAACAACAATATTCAGTTATGTATATATTTGTTGAAGTCTAGTCGTTATTTCAGTTATTAATTCAATTATTCTGCAATTGTTGGGCTTACCTAGTCTTAGAGACTAAGTGCCATCACGACATCTTACGAAGGGAAATTTGGGTCGTGACAAGTTGGTATCAGAGCTCTAGGTTCATAGGAGTTATGAGTCACAAGCAGGTTTAGTAGAGTCTCGTGGATCCGTACAGAGACGTCTGTACTTATCTTCGTGTGGCTATGGAATTGTTAGGAAAAACGTTTCACTTCTTTGATTCCTTGTCGTGGGAAATTGTTGACTTCAGGATTCTAATATTTTGTCTTTCTATTCTCTCATATATGGTGAGGACACGTATATCCAGATGAGATGACCAGATACCCGCGCCCCCTACTGGAGCCGCGAGAGGTCAGGGCCGGCGTAGAGGTCGAGGATGTCCACGTGGTGCAGCCAGGGCACCCACATGAGCTGCTACAGAGGAGCCACCAGTAGCTCCAGTCGGAGCGCAAACACCTGAGATGCCTGTTACTGCACCAGCTCTTTGGGAGACCCTCGCCCAGGTTTTGAGCATGTTCGATACTTTAGCTCAGACATGGTTGATCCCACTTGCTCCTGCCACATCTCATGCCGGGGGAAGAGCACAGACTCCCGCTGCCCGCACCCCAGAGCAGCGGGTTTAGGTCGACCCGGTTCCAAAGGCCATACAAGTGCAACCCATATCCCCAATTCAGCCCGAGGCTAGAGCAACAGTTTTTGAGGAGGAGAAGCTGAGGCTCGAGAGGTACAAGAAGTACCACCCTCCTACTTTTAGTGGCTTGGCATCAGAGGATGCCCAGGGTTTTCTTGAGGAGTGCCACCGTATCCTCCGTGCTATGGGTGCCGTGGAGTCTAGTGGGGTTTCTTTAACTACTTTCTAGCTTAGGGGAGCGGCTTATCAGTGGTGGCGTGCATGTGAGTTGGGTAGTCCAGACGAGGCATCTGCACTCACTTGGACTCATATCTCGGATATGTTCTTGAGGGAGTATGTTGCCCAGATTCTTAGAGAGGCATGGCGCGTAGTTTAAACAGTTGCACCAGGGTTCTATGATCGTGTCGGAGTATATGGTCCGGTTTAGTGATTTGGCTAGGCATGCACCAACCTTGGGTGCTACTGCTCGAGAGCGGGTTCTTTGATTTATCGAGGGGCTCAACCCCAATATCAAACTTAGCATAGCCCGATAGTTGGAGATGGACATCGCATATTAGCAAGTAGTGGGGATTGTTAGGAATTGGAGGGTATGTTTACTCGCGAGAGAGAGGAGAGGGAGGCCAAGAGGTCTCGAGAGTCTGTCACATACAACGGTGCCCGTGCCCCAGTTGTAGCTCGTCATGGTAGGGGCTCTGTGAGTCGCCCTGTTCATTCATTCCTGCCAGCTTCCAGCGATACTCCAGCCACTCCTAGGAATTCGGCTCCCTATTATGCACCGCCATTATCTAGTGCACCTCCCGAACGTGGAGCTTACAATACCCAGTCCAGCCGATCAGGCTCGAGCCAGCCACAACAGACACGTCCTCCGAGAGCTTGTTTTGAGTGTGGTGACACTCGTCACATGTGAGGGATTTCCCTAGACTTAAGAAGGGTGCACCTCCACAGACTACTGAGGCTCCGCGTATTCCACCGATTCCTCAGGCTTCTCAGCCCATGATTGCAGCACCAGTTTCCACCCCACCTGCACATCCAGCTAGTGGTGGATGTCGAGCAGGTAGAGGCCGCCCTAGAGGGGGAGGCCAAGCCAGATATTATGCTCTTCCGGCTCGGACGAAGGCAGTTGCATCAGACTCTGTTATTACAGGTATTGTCCCGGTTTGTCATAGAGACGCATCAATATTATTTGATCCAGGCTCCTTATTCCTATGTGTCATCTTTTTTTGCTTCGTATTTGGGTATATCCCGTAATTCTTTGAGTTCTCCTGTCTATGTGTCTACACCTGCGGGAGATTCTATTGTTGTTGACCATGTGTATCGGTCGTGTTTGGTTGTTCTTAGTGCTTTTGAGACCAAAACCAATTTATTATTGCTCAGTATGGTAGACTTTGATATTATTTTGGGCATGGACTGGTTGTCGCCCCATTATGCTATTCTTGATTGTCACACCAAGACCGTGACACTGGCTATGCCAGGATTACCACGGTTAGAGTGGCGAGGTACCTTAGATTATGCTCCCAGCAAAGTTATTTCATTTCTAAAGGGTCAACGAATGGTTGATAAGGGGTGTGATTCGTATCTAGCTTATGTGAGAGATGTAAGTGATGATAATCCTACCATGGAGTCAGTTCCGGTAGTAAGGGATTATCCAAATGTATTTCCAGCGGATCTTCCAGGCATGTCGCCCGACAAGGACATCGACTTTGGTATTGATTTGTTACCAGGCACTCAGCCTATCTCTATTCCTCCATATCGTATGGCTCCGCCTGTGTTGAAGGAGCAGTTACAGGAGTTTCTTGATAAGGGCTTCATTCGGGCTAGTGTGTCACCATGGGGTGATCCAGTCTTGTTTGTGAATAAGAAGTATGGTTCTATGCGTATGTGCATTGATTATCGCCAGTTGAACAAAGTTACAGTGAAGAGCAGGTATCCATTGCCTCATATTGATGACCTATTTGATTAGCTAAAGGGTCCCAGAGTGTTTTACAGGAGTGACTTGCATTCGGGCTATCATCAGTTGAAGATTCGGGAGACAGATATCCCGAAGACTGCTTTCAGGACTCGATATAGTCACTACGAGTTCCTTGTGATGTCATTTAGGCTGACCAATGCCTCAGCAACATTCATACACTTGATGCACAATGTATTTCGGCCATATCTTGACTCATTCATCATTGTGTTTATTGACGACATTCTTGTGTACTCTCGGAGTCTGGAGGATCATGAGCAGGACCTGAGGACTGTGCTCCAGACGTTCAGATAAAAGAAGTTATATGCAAAATTTTCGAAGTGTGAGTTCTGGCTGGATTCAATGGCATTTTTGGGTCACGTAGTGTCGAGTGAGAGGATCAAGGTGGATCCGAAGAAGGTTGAATTAGTGCAGCGTTTTCCCACACCTTCCTCAGCTTCCGGAGTTTTCTTGGTTTGGCGGGGTATTACCGTCGATTTGTAGAGGGTTTCTCATCTATTGTAGCACCTATGACCAGACTGACCTAGAAGGGTGCTCCGTTCAGGTGGACAGAGGAGTGAGGAGAGCTTTCAAAAGCTCAAGACTGCTCTGACTACAACCCCAGTATTGGTATTGCCTACAGTTTTGGGGTCTTATACGGTATATTGTGATGCATCGGGTATTGGTCTTGGCGCGATGTTGATGCAGGACGGTAGGGTGATTGCCTACATGTCTAGATAGCTGAAGGTACATGAGAAGAACTATCATGTCCACGACCTTGAGTTACCAGCAATTGTTCATGCCTTGAAGATTTGGCAGCACTATTTGTACGGTGTCCCTTGTGAGATCTACACCGATCACCGGAGTTTGCAGCATCTGTTCAAACAGAAGGATCTTAACTTGCGTCAGCGGAGGTGGTTAGAGCTGCTTAATGTCTATGATATTACCATTTTGTACCATCCTGGGAAGGCCAATGTGGTGGCCGATGCCCTAAGTCATAGGGCGGAGAGTTTGGGCAGTCTAGCATATCTACCAGCCACAGAGAAGCCATTGGCATTGGATGTCAGCCCTTGGCCAACCAGTTTGTTAGATTGGATGTTTCTTAGTCGAGTGGAGTTTGGGCTTGTGTGGTTTCTCAGTCTTCCCTTTATGATCGTATCAGGGAGCGTTAGTATGATGACCCCCATCTACTCGTCCCTAAGGACACGGTTCAGCACGGTGATGCTAAGGAGGTTACTATTGGAGATGATGGTGCATTTTGGATGCAGGGAAGGCTATGTGTGCCTAATGTAGTTTGTTTGCGTGAGTTTATTCTCTAGGAGGCTCATAGTTCGCAGTACTCCATTCATCCAGGTGCCACGAAGATGTATCAGGATTTGAGGCAGCATTATTGATGGAGGAGAATGAAGAAGGACATGGTAGAGTATGTAGCTCGGTGCCTAAATTGCCAGCAGGTGATGTCGCGCCCCCTTTTTCCCTCCTCGCGGAGAAAGGTCCAGGTTTCGACATTCCATGGGGGAATAACTCTTTTCCTTTTGGGAATTGGATTTTTTGAAGAGTCGCCACCTAACGAATTATGGTGCGTTAGGGAACCTTGAGCAATTAACTCATGGACTAGTTTGCATTACCAGAGATTTAGGGTAAGGGCTCGAAATAACCTTGAGGGGAAGGTGTTAGGAATCCCTCGCGGTCCACAACGGTGGGTCCCATCCGAAGTTATATTCATGTGAATTAGTCAAATAAACAGTTTTACTACGTACTTGCAAGTAAATGCATGTTTTGACATTCAAGTAATGAAATAAGGAAAAAGTTTTGAACAAGTAGCACATATATAACAAAAAGTAAATTCATAAACAACGAGAGTTGGGAAGGGGGGTCCTAGGTTGGTTAGCTTACAGGATCATACCCACACAATGCTCGGTAATCACTCCTCAATGAGGGGCTACACGTGATATTAGCGCGTAGTCATCATATCCTTACTACCCAGTTCCCTCCCCTTGGTCATGGCCTAAAGCGTTCTAATAACCTTGATACATGTCCTATGCGTGCACTACCCGTCCCTTCCTCATGGTCCCGGAGGTATTTAGGACCTCTACTTTTAGGTAGTTCTAGACCATCCTAAGGTGTTTAAAGGAGAAAAATCTAGGCGTCAATCAAAACAAGTTGGACTGTATTTCAAAAAGGGAACAACTAAAGGCTCACATTTACCTCCACAAGCAGAACAAATAAATGCACGCCTCAGACAATTGTTTCAGGTATTTAATAAAACTTAGAACACGATATCTAGGTGAGCAGGAAGTATACAACATGAATTAGGACCAAGTTTCAAAGACCTATTAGCTTGCCTACTGATTTTAAACCTGTGATGTGAGCAGTTTTAAATAACAAAGCGCAGTTTTATAGTTACAGAGTTTTAATCGCCCTATAGGATTGCCTAAACGCATAATAGTGATGTCCTAAGGGCATGACATATATATTGATGCAGTAAAATAGTGAACAGTTTTTAAACGAACAACTTGAGATCCTATAGACATGCTTTCTAGCGGCATTGATTTAAGCCAGCGTTTGGAAACTCATTTGGAGAAACGGACAGTTAATTAAACCAATTCAGAATGAACAAACATGAATTAAGCTGATTTATTTAACTAAACTGATTTTAAGTTCAATAGGCATGATTTCTACTAGAACTGATTTTAATTTCTATAGGCATGATATCTAATTATCAAAAGCTAACTCTTGACTTATAGGCATGATATTTTAAGAGACGAATGTGAATACATGCTATAACAAAAACTGAACTTCAATTACTCTATAAGCATGATATCTAAATATAAAGCTGATTTTAACCCTATAGGCATGATCTCTATTAAAGCCATTTAGATCTTATAGGCATGGTCTCTAATATTGTGGAAGTAAAGCAAACATAACAAATACATTTGAATTAACACAACCCTATAGGCGTGGTATCTACCCGATTTACCCAACATATATATAACTACCAACCCTTTTTTTACTAATCACCCCAATGTTGTTTACAATAATTATTACAAACCAATGAATTAAATAAAAATACATAAATGAACAGGAGTTAATCTATAGGGAGCCTGCAGTAGGCCCAAATGACTTCCAAGCCTCCAATAGCCTCAAGTGCCAAAGTTCCATAGACAATCTCATGTCTAGGCGTGTCAGAGTTCCCTAAGGACCTCGAGGATCCCGGGCAGTGCTCACACCTAGACCCTTTTCTCAAATAATAACTGATTTAGGTGCAGTGTGGAAAGGCCAGCTCTGACATGCTAGAGTTCAGAGAGATCTCAAGGATCTCAAGGCAGTACACATATTAAAGGGGCAGAACCTAGTATCCTAAGAGTAAGTGGAAGTGCATAACAGTTGAAAGAGTTTAATAGAGAGGTCTTAAGACTGAAAAAACCTTTTGAAAACTGTTAATACTGAAACAGTTTGAGGAGAGTACCAAAACAGCAGACAATCAATTGGTCATAAAACATCCAGATTCAGAAAACACTTAACAAATAGATCTCTCAAGGGGATAAAGGGATTGGGGCGCATAAGAGTCAAATTGGGGTGCATGGTTGTATAGGGGAGGCATATAGTCACAAAACTGCATAAAACACTTAGGGTCTTAGAGACTTAACAGGCTGAATATGGACAGTAAGTAGTTAAGACATAGATCATAGTTGTGATACAGGAAGCATAACATGTCCCGAACAGGATTAAACATGCTAGGTAAAAAGTAAGCAGGAAAGAGTGCAGAATATAAAGCACACATTGAATAGGCCAGAGTCTAGACATGCTGAGCAAAGAAGTAAGCAGAAATGCAAGTTGAATTCATAACTGATGAACTAGTGCAGGAATGAAACATATAGGGTTTTGATTTCAAAAACTTAACATAGAGACATACCAGTTGAAGAAAAGGGTGCAGAATATAAAGCAAATAAAGTTCCAATATCTAGCCTTGGCTTTCAGCCGGCTAGATCAGTGAGTATCACAAGTAGCAGAAGAGAAAGAGAACTTTAGTGTGTAAGGAGTAGTGATTTTTGAACTAATATTCGTTGTCCAGAACTTAAAGTAAGAGGGGGGTTTATATAGTAATCAAAAGCTTAACAAATAAGGTAGGAGATCAATTAAGTAGCAAATCAGGGAAGTCACATGTAAATCAGCAAGTCTTTTCCCTTAATCAAGGGACAATTAAATCAACGGTAAGAGCATGCTAAGTATTTAAGGAAAAGAATCAAGTAAGGTTTGGTATAGAGTAGGTAATTAGGGGTAAATGAACAGAAGTTTTAATTAAGGAAACAAATCAGTAAGAATCGGCAAAATACAAACAAGGCAAGAAAAAAATAATTAAGGCAAGCAATTCAATCAAATCGAGTAGAGAGGTAAGAATCGAAAGTTTAAGGGAAAGTGTTCAAATCAAACCAAGAAACAAGGGATTCAGAATAATCAAAGAGAAAGTCATGAAAGAGTCAGCATGTTTAGCATATAAAATAAGGTAGAGCAGGAATAGTCAAGATTCCATATAACTTTAACAAAACAAATAGTTAGAACGGCACTGATTCAAGGAGAGTGTTACAGGTCTTAACACGAATAGTTGAGATGAACACAAGCATATAGAATTAGTAAAAGGATTGAACTAAGAAATTCAGTAGAAGCATATTAGGACAAAAAGATCACGAGAAATCACAAGAACCCAAAGCAAGAACATAATCAGATGTACCAATACTCAGAAACCAAACGAAGAACCCCAAAAAATTAGGGTTTACAGTACAAGCGAGTTAAGGTTGTAGCAGACTTACAAAATCAGTCAAAATATATGAGAAGCAGAAGATTAAACACAAAAAAGTCATCAAACAATTTGTAAGAAAGAAATTCCGGAAACCCTAGTTTAGGAAAAAATGAAAATCTCTTGAAAATCATACGATTCTAGTGAAGAATATTAAGGTTATTGTAAAACTCACATAAAACAAGCCCAATCACCTCAGATATGTACAGATCTAAGAGGTTCAAAAGAAAGAAATTAGGGTTTTTTTCGGAGAACAACACAGAGGTGAAGAAACCTGCTTAGAAACCCATAGATCGTAGCCGATATAGGACGATCTTACTCGGAGTCACACTGGAACGGCCTGAAACAGGCATGAAAGGAACCATAGATGCAAGCCGACTGGCCCTGGTCCCTTGAGGACCCTGGAGATGGCAAGATTAATGTGAGGGAGGCCATAAGAAACCTGGGAGGTGGCGAGAAGTCATCGGAGATGACCATGGACGAGGGTCAGTGAGGTTTCATTAGGGTTAGGTTGAGAGCTTTTTGAGAGATGAGAGGAACAGATGACGGCGGTAAGAAGAGGGAAATGATTAGGGTTTGGGGGGGGCGGGGTATAGGTTAGTTTATTTTAGGAAGGGTCGTTTGTGGCCGTTGATCTTTATGATCAACAGCCGGGATTAAACGGTATTGGGGCCGGATCGGGTCTTCAGGGTTTGGGCTGGGTAATTTAATTGGGGATTTGGCTGGTAATTGGGTTAGGTTGGGGCTGAAACTGAAAATAAAATGGGCTAGATTTTAAATAGCCACTTTTAATAGTTATGTAATTTATAAAATAATAAATGATTTCAAAAGAAAAATATTTTCGTGTACTAAAATGATTTAAAATACTTATTTAACATATTAAAAATATAAAAGACCATTTTATGCATCAATGATATAATTATGCACTAGTATAGGCTATTATTGCAAAGATGTGCAATTAGCCTAAAAATGTAAATATAACTATAAAAAATGCACTAAAAAATATTTAGACACTATGTTGGCATAAATAAAGAATTTAGATGACTAAATCATCATAAAAGTAATTTGAAGAATAATTATTGGATATTTTATAAATAAAGAGAGGAAATAAATTGATTTTGGAGCTCTTAAAATTATAGAAAAATTATAAAAAATGCTTGTGCATGCTTATAAATGCATATTTACTATTTTGAAAGTATATATATGTATTAAAAATATATGAGAAAAATTGGGTATCAACAGCTGCCCCTCTTTACTCGGGAAGGTTGAAAGAGTTTTCGGGTAAGAAATGATAGCCAATTTTGACCGAATGGGATGTTTTGAAAGATAGAGGCCGAACTCCGATCTTGAGTTGCCTACATATCCCTGGTTTCACAGGAATCAGGCCACGTGTAGTTCTGGATTTATTGGCGGAATATACCGGTGAAATCATTGCAAGAATGGATGCGAGGTGCAAGAGCGGTTATGGGGAACTGTTAAGTTGAGATAGTTTGAAGGAACTGGAGCGGGGTCGCTCCTACTAGGATGGCGGTTGCTTGCTCGTCACCTGCAGATAAAGAGATTGCTACAAACATGTATTTGTGCGAAAAAATTAAAACATGATGCAGATTCCCATTTGGACCATGAAAGTTGTCTTTGGACGGTTAATGATGACGTCCTCCGACCATGATGTCCTGGGCCATGAATTGTTTAGTGAGGCATTCGCAGGCCATGAGATGGTGTTCTCGGGCCATGAAGATGGTGCCTCCGAACCATGATGCCTTTGAATAATGATATGCAAATTTGAGGGATCCTCAGGCCATGGCATGGTGTCTTCCGGCTATGAGGATGATGCCTTTAGACTATGACGCCTTTGGATAGATTGGCGATATTTCAGCCCATGAGATGCAATAATATGATGTTAACAAGACAAGGCTTAGTCTTGTGAAGGGCAGAGCTTAGGCCGATTGAAAAACACATAGATAGTACTAGAAATAGAGCAATATTTGTGCAAAGAGGGACAGTGCTTAGTCCCATGCAGATGGGAGTCAAGGATTAGCCTCATGCAAATGTGGAGGCAAGGATTAGCCTCATGCAAATGTAGACGCAAGGATTAGCCTCATGCGAATGTGGAGGCAAGGATTAACCTCATGCAAATGTGGAGGCAAGGATTAGCCTCATGCAAATGGGGAGGCAAGGATTAGCCTCATGCAGATAGGGAGCAGGGATTAGCCTCATGCAGATAGGGAGGAAAGGATTAGCCTCATGCAGATAGGGAGGCAAGGATTAGCCTCATGCAGATACGGAGGCAGGGATTAGCCTCATGCAATTATGGAGGCAAGGATTAGCCTCATGCAGATAGGGAGGTAGGGATTAGCCTCATGCAAATGGGGAGGCAAGGATTAGCCTCATGCAAACATGGAGGCAAGGATTAGCCTCATGCAAATGGGGAGGCAAGGATTAGCCTCATGCAAATAGGGAGGCAAAGATTAGCCTCATGCAGATAGGGAGGCAGGGATTAGCCTCATGCAATTATGGAGGCAAGGATTAGCCTCATAAAGATAGGGAGGCAGGGGTTAGCCTCGTGCAATTATGGAGGCAAGGATTAGCCTCATGCAGATAGGGAGGCAGGGATTAGCCTCATGCAATTATGGAGGCAGGGATTAGCCTCATGCAAATAGGGAGGCCAGGATTAGCCTCATGCAGGATGCGGGACAGGGCTTAGTCCTATGCAAAGAGCAAGAAGCGAATAAGAGTGGCATATGTCTTAGCTGGAGATATATTCAGTGTCTAATCGCCTGATTGACAGTAATCTTGTTACGTGTATATATTTGCAGATGTTATCGTTACGTCAGATGTGCCTGCGTTCAAAGAAAAATTGTAAGTTTTGTGAGGGGAGGTTGGTTCGTGCCTTCGTCCGTTGGCCTTGCTTTAATCCATTCTGGAGGCCTTTTTGAGTTTCCCTAGGTAACACCTGACTGTTACGGAAATAAAGTTTTCAAAAAATATGCAATCATTGATAAAAATAGAGTCATTTTAGAAACATATCGATATATTAAGTAATTATTTAGATGAACTAGTGACTGTAACACATTTCAGAGACATTGCAACTTTCTCATGTTAGAATTTTGAGGGTCCTCCTCAAAATTCTGCCCCAGTTTGGTAGATGATCTTTCGGCCGCTTGCGAGTAACGAGTCTTGTTGAACCTCCTTCGGAATTTTGAGAATCCTTCTCAAAATTCTGCCCCAGTTTCTTAATCAATGTCTGACTGTCTGGCGTATGTTGGCGTTGGCTGGACTTGCTCCGGAATTTTAAGGGTCCTCCTCAAAATTCTGCCCCAGTTTCTGATCTTGGGGGAAATGGAAATTTTATTATGATATGACCGAACCCATAAAGCTGCCTACGTATCCCCTTTTAAACGGGAATCAGGTCAAGCGTAGTCCAGTTACATCAGATGAGGAAATGTAGATAGCCTATGCATAGTATCTCTTGACTGCGTCTAAATTGATTGGCTTTGGCCAAATTTCTCCATCCATTTCTGCAAGTATAAGCGCTCTTCCTGTCAGTATCCTATGAACCATGTACGGACCTTGCCTGTTGGGAGAAAATTTCCCCTTGGGTTCATCTTGATGTGGGAAGATCTTCTTCAGCACCAACTGCCCTGGTGCAAATTGCCTTGGTTTGACCCTTTTGTCGAAAGCTCTCGACATTCTATTATGATAAAGCTGACCGTGGCATACTGCATTCATTCTCTTTCCATCGATAAGGGCCAATTATTCATAGCAGCTCCTTATCCATTCTGCATCGCTGAGTTCAGCTTCTTGTATGATTCTTAAAGAGGGAATCTCTACCTCGGTTGGGATGACAGCCTCGGTGCCATAAACCAGCATGTAGGGAGTTGCTCCGGTTGACGTGCGAACTGTAGTGCAATATCCCAATAGAGCAAAAGGTAGATTCTCATGCCATTGTTTGTGGTTTTCTACCATCTTCCTTAGTATTTTCTAGATGTTTTTGTTGGCGGCTTCTACGGTTCCATTCATTTGAGGTCTATAGGCTGTGGAATTCTTGTGCTTGATTTTGAAAGTTTCACACATGGATTTCATCAGATCACTATTGAGGTTGGTGGCATTATCAGTAACAATAGACTCGGGAACTCTGAATCGGCAAACAATACGGTCTTTGACAAAATCTGCGATGACTTTCCTGGTTACAACTTTGTAAGCTAGGGCGAGCTTGTTGCGTTGAGCTCATTCGGCGGCACTTTTATCATGTCGGCGTGTACCTGGCATTGGAAGCATTTGCGGACATACTGGATGCAATCTGGCTCCATGGTCATCCAAAAGTAGCCGGCCCTGAGTATCTTTTTGGCTAAGACAAAGCCATTCATGTGCGGGCCGCAGGTCCTAGCATGTATCTCCTCAAGTAGCTTAGAAACTTCTTTTGCGTCGACACATCTTAGCAATCCTAAATCAGGAGTTCTCCTATACAGATTTCCTCCGCTGTGGAAGAAGTGATTGGACAGTCTCCGGAGTGTGCGTTTCTGAGTGTGGTTTGCATGCTCCATATATTCTCCTTTCGCCAAATACTCCTTGATGTCGTGGAACCAAGGCTTTCCATCCGTCTCTTCCTCGACGTGGGCACAATAAGCCGATTGGTTATGGATCCTCACCGGAATGGGATCAGTATAATTCATATCCGGATGCTGTATCATAGATGACAAGGTGGCCAATGCATCGGCAAACTCATTCTGAATTCTAGGTACATGTCGAAACTCTATCTTTGTGAACCTCTTTCTCAATTCCTGCACATGGTGCAGATATGGCAATATCATGGAATTCTTGGTGGCCCATTCTCCTTGTAGCTGGTGCACAAGCAAATCTGAATCACCGATTACCAGCAGCTCCTGAACGTTCACGTCGACTGCCATGTTGAGTCCTAGTATGCAGGCCTCATACTCCACCATGTTGTTGGTGCAGGGAAATTGTCACGACCCTAAAACCGAACCGGTCGTGATGACGCCTATCGTGAAACTAGGCCAGCCGACACAATTCCCGAATGCAACCAGTATCCAATAAAAGTCATTTTTTAAGCCATTAATTAATCAATAAACTCATAATGTAAGTCTAAATGAATAGTGTGAAATAAATACACAAGCCCGACATCAGGGTGTCACAAGTCACGAGCATCTACTAAGGTCTGAATACAACTAAGAGTCTAAAAATGTACTAACTACAGTCTAAGGAAGACAAGAGGAAGAAAAGCAGTGCTTCGAACGTCGGGCAGCTACCTTGCTAACTCCAATGACTCTGCCGCTGAGCAATCAACACCCACTACCGGGTTCAGAAATACCTGAATCTGCACGCAAGGTGCATGGAGTAATGTGAGTACGCCAACTCAGTAAGTAATAAAAGTAAATGAAAGCTGAGCAGTAAGAAAACACGTAAGCCACATCATAACGCTACAGCAAATGCAGTACATTTCCAAAATAGTACAGAAATCATTTACTTCGTAAATCATGCTCAGTTTCAGTGAAACCTTTTTAAAAAAACTTTCAATAGTTTCAAACGAGTGATACAACAATGAGTAAAAATGATAGAAATGTAAACAGCCCCTCGAGCAAAACATGCACCATAAACTGCCCCTCGGGCTACCTCACAATCACTCGTAATCAGCCCCTCGGGCATAACATGAATCAGGAACCGCCCCTCGGGCAACATAGATCAAGAACAGCCCCTCGGGCTTCAATATGAAACAACAACAGCCCTTCGGGCTACAACACATCACTCACACTGGGTAACCGCGCTCACTAGGCGCGTACAGACTCCAAGAGGGGCCCCTTACGGCCCAAGCGCAATAACAAACCATCTCGTGGCAAAATCAAACAGGCTCTCTACCTCATATCAATCATAAGTCACTTCGTGGCATAATAAATCAGGCCCTCGGCCTCTCATATATCACAAATCAGTACCATATGCTGCGGCGCGCAGCCCGATCCCATGATATTCTCACAACACAGGCCCTCGGCCTCACTCAGTCAGATCTCACTCAAGCCCCTCGGGCTGACAGTAAAACAAGTACCGGCTAAAAAATAAATCATTTATGAAATAAAAAAAAGGTGAATAAAACCGAGTTCTGAAAACAGTAAGAAGATAGCATGACTGAGTGTAAACATTAAACCAAAACAGTGAGGTAAAACAGTAGTAAAAGCCCCTAAGGGTCCAAACAATCGACACAAGGCCCAGACACGGCATTTAACCCCAAACACAATAATATTTTCCAAAATATAACAATATCAAATAGTTTTCAAGAAAAAAAACGCGACTTAATAGTAGGACGGGATGGACCAAGTCACAATCCCCAATGGTGCATGACCCTTCGCTCGTCATCTAGCGTGTGCGTCACCTCAAAGTAGCACAACGATGTGAAATCCGGGGTTTCATACCCTCAGAACAGTATTTACAATCATTACTTACCTCTAACCGGTCCAAACTCTAGCCCGCGATGCCTTTGCCTCTCGAATCGGCCTCCGGATGGTCCAAATCTACAAAAAACAGATTTGTACCATCAAAATATGCTAAGGGAACAAAGCCCACTCGAAAATATCCAATTTATACCAAAAATCCCGAAATTGGCCAAACCCGGCCCCCGGGCCCATGTCTCGGAATCCGACACAATTAACATCAATGGAATCCTTATCCTCCCACGAGCTATACATACCAAGAACATCAAAATCGGACCTCAAATGGCCCCTCAATCACTACTAAAAGCTCTCCAAAACTCAAGCCCTAATCCTCTATTTTTAGGCTTTAAATCCCATTAATTTCATGATTAAACAATGGAAGAATCATCATAAACACAATTAATAAGGCCCAAGTAACTTACCCCATTGAAAATCCTTGATTCCTCTTGAAAATCATTGCGCAAAGCTCAAATCCAGGCCAAAAATGGTTAAGAATGACCAAAAATTCGCAAAGGAGCCTTTATATACACTATGCCCAGCACTTCCGCATCTGCGATCCCCATCGCGCATCTGCGGAGCCGCATTTGCACAAAATCCTCCGCTTCTGTGGAATTTCATTAAAAGGCAATTTCCGCTTCTGCGGTTGCCTGACCGCACCTACGGTCACCTACAGATGCGAGGACCAAATCGCACCTGCGACCCCTGCTGCACACCTGCGCTATATGACCGCTTCTGCGGACCTCGCACCTGCGGTCCCCAATCCGTAGGTACGGAAACAACAGAAGATGAAAAATCTGCAGCAACAATTCCACTCTAAACCTTCCGTTAACCACTCCAAACCATCCCGAGGCCCTCGGGACCTCGACCAAACATATCAACAAGTCACATAACACTATTCCAACTTGTTCCAACCCTCGAAACACTCAAAACAACATTAAAACATCAAATCATCATCGGATTCAAGCCTAAGAAATTCCAAAACTTCCAAATTCCGCTTTCGATCAAAATGCCCATCAAACCTCGTCCGAATGACCTGAAATTTCGCACACACGTCAAATTTGACACAACGAACCTACTGCAACTTTCGGAATTCCATTCCGACCCCTATATCAAAATCTCACCTATCAATCGGAAAATGCCAAAATTTTAATTTCGCCAATTCAAGCCTAAACCTTCCACGGACCTCCAAAATATATTCCGATCACGCTCCTAAGTCCCAAATCACCTAACGGAGCCAACCAAATCATAAATATTCCAATCCGAGATCATATGCTAATAAGTCAAAACTTGATCAAACCTTTCAAATTTTATGCTTCAAACTGAGAACCGTCCTTCCAAAACCATTCCGATTACCCTAAAAACCAAAACCGACGATTTACTCAAGTCATAATACATCACACGGCGCTAGTCATGCCCGAGAACTGGCGAGATAAGTGCAAAAGCTCAGAACGACCAGTCGGGTCGTTACATCCTCCCCTACTTAAACATACGTTCGTCCTCGAACGTGCCCAGAGTTGTTTCGAAAACCATCAATCGCTGAGTAACCTTACCATGCACATACCCGGGGGTGATACCTCGTCACCCTATCCTATATAGGTCCGATAACACAATGTAACTAAAATTTCACAATCCA
The DNA here is from genome assembly GCF_001879085.1 of Nicotiana attenuata. Classification (NCBI taxonomy): domain Eukaryota; kingdom Viridiplantae; phylum Streptophyta; class Magnoliopsida; order Solanales; family Solanaceae; genus Nicotiana; species Nicotiana attenuata. The sequence continues at coordinate 295,017 of NW_017671279.1, read as the reverse complement.
ACCTAGCCCATAAACCTTAGAACCACATTTCCACTTCTGAAATCATCTATAAGATCAGAATCTCACATCTATACTCTGAATTAGTCCGAACAAGCTGTAACAAACCATACCTGCAGTCTCAGATGCAATTACATGATATACCACATAACTCAAACGCTCGTAGCGATAACTTCTAATCACAACAGTTGCTCAAAACAACCGAATATCGGTAATAAGCCTCTTATCAAATAAAGCCTCATTCCAACACTTCCGTGTACTGCCAATGATTAATGAAACACATAGAAAGTCATATCCATTCCTCAGATCAACCATTCATGAAGCCACTTCTCCTTTGGCAAGGACTATAGCAAATTTCTGAGTCGAACATCGATATTATCCTTCCAACATACTGAAACCGAATCCGTTTGTATTCATTCTAGATCCCAACGATCTCATATAATCCAACACAACTACTCTGGTGACATGACACATCAATACAAACTAAAGCCACATCTCGTGCAATCCACGCACCAATAAGCAACAACCCGAACGTACTCAAATCATGAAAAATGACTCAAATGAGAGAGTTGTACCGCAAGCTCACCAGTACCACCACACACAATGCTGAGACCCCGTCACACATCGTAGAAACAGAACACATGAGTATAACCCGAAGGGTCATACCTCTACATAACTTCACTGAAATGCGCGGCCCTATCCAAACACTGGCCACATGAAATACCTCAAGTCACTACGCTCAAAATCGACAACCACGCGCAATTTGATGTCTAGAAACAAAGCAAATCATCATAACCATGGCAAAGCAATTGACATAACATTACACAAACCCGAAAGGACACAACCAATACGCAATCAATCATGCAACCCTCTAATATCCGTCTCACTCAAATTCTGCTATAAAGCCCAAATGGAAGCGCACCATATGTGCATATAATCAACAAACCATAACTCCCCGCAACATGGAAACATAACTCATAGATCACCCCAGAACACTAACAAGCTCAAAAATAATCAATTCAGTGCATCCCTTAACAATAGCAACTCATAGTCAACCGAGCCGACTCGATGTAGAACCCACATCCCTATTGGCCTACCAATGAACCCCTTATCAAGGAGTTTCTGAAGCTGCTCCTTCAACTCCGCCGGTTGCCAATACGATACGGTGCCCGAAACCAAATCAATACCGAAATCAACAACCCTGTCCGGCGACATGCCCGGCAGCAGGAAACACATCCGGAAAATCCCTCACCACCGGAACTAAATCAATGGTAGGAGTCTCGGCACAGACATCCATCATGAAGGCCAAATAAGAAAGACAACTCTTCCCAGCCATCCGTTGGGTCTTCAAAAATGAAATCACCCTACTGGGAACATAATCCGTTGAACCTTGTCACTCAATCCGTGGCATCCCCGGCGTAGCCAACGTCGTCGTCTTAGCGCAACAGTCCAGAACAACACGACACTGAGACAACCAGTCTATACCCAATATCATATCCAAAATTCAAACATACCAAGCAACAAATATCCACTCGGGTCTCTAAACCTCCAATAGCTACCACACAAGACCGATATATGCGGTCCACAACCACGACCTAACCTGTTTATGAGAACTCCCAGTCTCCAAATCCACACAGCACGTGAATCACCATATACGATCCCAACTCCACCGTCTGAATATACAACACACCTCTAATACACAATCATCCCACAAGAGGTACTCCTATAATTCTCCTGTGCCACCAAGCAACTCGAATATCAACAGTCGATCCAACAAGAAAGCGCGACAATACTAATGAAGTATCCTCAACTCAAACACATCGCCCTTCCTCAAATGTATACCTTCATCAAGCCTCCCTAATCAGTGATCTCATTTATCTGGTCATCTGAACTGTCCATGCTACCTAAGAATTTATGACCTTCCTTTCAGAACTGAACTGTAACCTTGCACATACAAATCTCAGTCCTACAAAACATACCACATATGCCATACCATCCTAGGATAACCATGAGAACTTTATATCAGTTCCGAGCCACCAGCAACTGCGTACTCAACTAGCTGAGAACTTCCCATTTGATCCCATCTAGAAGAAAATCACTATTCATCACATGCTCCTCACGCCAGTAGGAAATATACCACTCTCACCGTAGTAGAAACCATCAAGAATTCTCCGAATTCCATTTGCACAAAACTAAACCGTCATGGCTGAATCTATCTAACTCAACCAAGCTACGCAGGTCACTAAAGCACAACCCAAGAGCATTGCCACCAAACACATGTAGAAACTCATTACCTCGTAAGCACCCAAAGAACTAGTCCTATCCTTACAATGCCGATCCGACCTACTACCAAGCTATCCCATCTATCCAAGTTCCTTCTGATTTACCTTCAACTTGATACTTCTTCTCGCTATAACACCACAATCCTTGACCCAGACTCGGCACACAAGACCCAAGCATAAAATCACGCCGTCCTACGGTTCATAAGCCGTTGACTTCTCTCTCAAATATCCCCAAAAGCACCACGTTCAAAATACTTTCCCTGAAGAGACTTCCTGCGAATCTAAAGCCATTACCTTCACCTTCCTGATACTGATGTGTAGAATCCATATTGATATAGAAATACCACAAGTCTTGACTCCCTCCAGTGCAAACCTCAGTTTCTAGCCAAATATACAACCTGAAAAATCTCCAATTATTACATGTAAATTTTTGAACACATTAGAACCATTCTCGAGAGTCATCCACTCTACTCAAACCACGATTAGACCGATCAAATGGACCGGACGACCTGTGTTCCAATAGCACTCCAACACCACAGAGTGTAACCTCACCTTAATGCAACCAAGCAACTTCCTGTTCTATGCACCGTACATCCTTTACCAATAACAACTCAAGTCATCCTATAATTCTCATACACCCATAAAGCACAACATAACCTTTATTGAAATTTCCTTTACTCGAGCCATCCTCGGTCTCAACCTCCGTAAGCCATAACTAATTCACAAGTACACCTCAAAATGGAACCAACATAGCACATAACTGTGCAATCGACTAATCAATAGCAGACTCCCCCAGTCGAAGCCATAGATCAAAACACACAATAACTCATAATGAATATACTCTATTACTGCCATAATACCATAGTGGGATTAAACTCAATCCTTCATAAGCTCGTGCAACACAGACCATCTAGTACTTCAAATCTTCTGCAGATCTCGCATTCACCCTCGTAACAGTCAAGCCTACTCTCTTAAGCGACTCAAATTCAAATTGCAACACATATATTTCACTGGTAAAAGGGATCTTCAAACAACAACATAAGGATCACACAAACTTCAGAACACTCCGCAGGAGATAACCCACCTGCTTCACCTCAAACTAATATCTCTTTATACCCTTCCACCGTCATAAACATTACGCAGTCATTTAATCTTCCTGAGTCTGAACTCATATCACAACGTGAGATCTACTTCAGTTTCCAACTAGGCAACACGAAAAGATCCTTCATCACACCCACAACTCGGGGCTGTACATCAAACCAAGATGAAAATCAAGCACCAATCGTTCTTTTTACCCTCAAGTAGACTCTTCTTAGCACATCTAAATCATATGAACACATCACGCAGTCACATCCTACTCATCACATAGCTATCCAGCCATCACTTCCACTAATAGGAGCACTATCGAATATATAGGTCCAAAAGCACGTACTCACATAATCAACACCTCAGTTCTCAAGCTACATGCAAAGCCCGACCTTAACTCCTCCAGACTGGCCAAACATCAACACACAGAAATCACATCTCACCCCTCAATTCGAGGAATCATAAGCCATCGACACAGCTGATACCGAGCGCTCATGTGCGCATACGAACGCGTGGAAGGAGTTCAAAGAATTACCTTTCAAGCTGAATTAATGATGCATGATAAGAATTCAAGAATGTGGGATTTCCTAAAAGTTCTGTAGCCTCCCGAGGATAAGTACAAACGTCTCCGTATCGATCTACAAGACTCTACTAAACCTGCTCATAACTCGTGAGACCTATGTAACCTAGGCTCTCATACCAACTTGTCACTACCCTAAAACCGACCCGGTCGTGATGGCGCCTATCGTGAACCTAGGCCAACCAACACAATTCCCGAATGTAACCAGCATTCAATAAAAGTCATTTTTTAAGCCATTAATTAATCAATAAACTCATAATGTAAGTCTAAATGAACAGTGCGGAATAAATACACAAGCCCGACATCTGGGTGTCACAAGTCGCGACCATCTACTAAGGTCTGAATACAACTAGGAGTCTAAAAATGTACTAAATACAGTCTAAGGAAGACAAGAGGGAGAAAAGCAGTGCTGCGAACGTCGGGCAGCTACCTTGCTAACTCCAATGACTCTGCCGCTGAGCAATCAACACCCACTACCGGGTTCAGAAATACCTGAATCTGCACACAAGGTGCAGAGAGTAATGTGAGTACACTAACTCAGTAAGTAATAAAAGTAAATGAAAGCTGAGCAGTAAGAAAACACGTAAGCCACGTCATAATGCTACAACAAATGCAGTACATTTCCAAAATAGTACAGAAATCATTTACTTCGAAAATCATGCTCAGTTTCAGTGAAACCTTTTTAAAAAAACTTTCGATAGTTTCAAACGAGTGATAAAACATTCAATAAAAATGATAGAAACGTAAACAGCCCCTCGGGCAAAACATGTACCATAAACCACCCCTCGGGCATAATATCAACAGAACCAGCCCCTCAGGCTGCCTCACAATCACTCGTAATCAGCCCCTCGGGCTACAACACATCACTCACACTGGGTACCCGCACTGACTGGGGTGTACAGACTCCGGGAGGGGCCCCTTACAGCCCAAGCGTAATAACAAGCCATCTCGTGGAATAATCAAACAGGCTCTCGGCCTCCTATCAATCACAAGCCACCTTATGGCATAATAAATCAGGCCCTCGGCCTCTCATATATCACAAATTAGTACCACATGCTGCGGCGCGCAACCCAATCCCATGATATCCTCACAACATAGGCCCTCGACCTCACTCAGTCAGATCTCACTCAAGCCCCTCGGGCTGACAGTAAAATAAGTACACAGCTCAAAAATAAATCATTTATGAAACCAAAAAAAGGTGAATAAAACTGAGTTATGAAAACAGTAAGAACATAGCATGAATGAGTGTAAACATTAAACCAAAACAGTGAGGTAAAACAGTAGTAAAAGCCCCTAAGGGTCCAAACAATCGGCACAAGGCCCAGACACGACATTTAGCCCCAAACACAATAATATTTTCCTAAATATAACAATATCAAATAGTTTTCAAGTAAAATACGCGACTTAATAGTCGGACGGGATGGACCAAGTCACAATCCCCAACGGTGCATGACCCCACGCTCGTCATCTAGCGTGTGCGTCACCTCAAAGTAGCACAACAATGTAAAATCCGGGGTTTCATACCCTCAGAACAGTACTTAAAATCATTACTTACCTCTAACCGGTCCAAACACTAGCCCGCGATGCCTTTGCCTCTCGAATCGGCCTCCGGATGCTCCAAATCTATCCAAAAATAGATTTATACCATCAAAATATGCTAAGGGAACAAAGCCCACTCGAAAATATCCAATTTATACCAAAAATCCCGAAATTGGCCAAACCCGGCCCTCGGGCCCACATCTCGGAATCTGACACAATTAACATCAATGGAATCCTTATCCTCCCACGAGTCTATACATACCAAAAACATCAAAATCGGACCTTAAATGGCCCCTCAATCACTACTAAAAGCTCTCCAAAACTCAAGCCCTCATCCTCTATTTTTAGGCTTTAAATCCCATTAATTTAATGATTAAACAATGGAAGAATCATCATAAACACAATTAATAAGGCCCAAGTAACTTACCCCATTGAAAATCCTTGATTCCCTCTTGAAAATCACTGCACAAAGCTCAAATACCAGCCAAAAATGGTGAAGAATGACCAAAAATTTGCGAAGGAGCCTTTATATACACTATGCCTAGCACTTCCGCATCTGCGATCCCCATCGCGCATCTTTGGAGCCGCGTCTGCGCAAAATCCTCCGCTTCTGCGGAATTTCATTAAAAAGGCAATTTCTGCTTCTGCGGTTGCCTGACCGCACCTGCGGTCACCGCAGATGTTGGGACCAAACCGCACCTGCGACCCCTGCTGCGCACCTGCACTATATGACCACTTTTGCGGACCTCGCACCTGCGGTCCCCAATCCGCAGGTGCGGAAACAACAGAAGATGAAAAATCTATAGCAACAATTCCACTCTAAACCTTCCGTTAACCACTCAAAACCATCCCGAGGACCTCGGGACCTCGACCAAACATATCAACAAGTCACATAACACTATTCCAACTTGCTACAACCCTCGGAACACTCAAAACAACATTAAAACATCAAATCATCATCGGATTCAACCCTAAGAAATTCCAAAACCTCCAAATTCCGCTTTCGATCAAAAAGCTCATCAAACCTCGTCCGAATGACCTAATATTTTGCACACACGTCACATTTGACACAACGAACCTACTGCAACTTCCAGAATTCCATTCCGACTCCTATATCAAAATCTCACCTATCAATCGGAAAACGCCAAAATTTCAATTTCGCCAATTCAAGCCTAAACCTTCCACGGACCTCCAAAATACATTCTGATCATGCTCCTAAGTCACAAATCACCTAACAGAGCCAACCAAATCATAAAAATTCCAATCCAAGATCATATGCTAAGAAGTTAAAACTTGATCAAACCTTTCAAATTTTAAGCTTCAAACTGATAATTGTCCTTCCAAAACCATTCCGATTACCCTAAAAACCAAAACCGACGATATACTCAAGTCATAATACATCACACGGGACTAGTCATGCCCGAGAACTGGCGAGCAAAGTGCAAAAGTTCAAAATGACCGGTCGGGTCGTTACAAAAATCTGAGTTTAGCAGATACCGGATAATGTTGACCCGTTTCTGATACCAAAACTGCTCCAATGCCTACTCATTTGAAATTCGCGGCTCCGTCAAAGAACATCCTCCAACCGTCGTACACTTCAGTAATGTCTTCTCCTATGAATGACACCTCTTCATTAGGAAAATACATTTTCAAGGGTTCGTATTCTCCTCCCACCGAATTCTCAGCAAGATGATCTGCCAATGCTTGTCCTTTGACCGCCTTTTGAGTTACGTAGACGATGTCGAACTCACTCAACAGTATCTGCCACTTGGCAAACTTTCCAATCGGCATGGGTTTCTAGAATATATACTTCAAAGGGTCCATCCTAGATATGAGGTATGTGGTGTTGGCACAGAAGTAATGCTTCAACTTCTGGGCCGTCCAGGTCAAAGCACAACAAGTGCGTTCCAGCAGGGAGTACCGTGCTTCGTAAGGTGTGAACTTCTCACTCAAGTAGTATATGGCTTGCTCCTTTTTCCCTGTCTCATCATGTTGTCCCAGAACGCATCCGAAGGCTCCATCCAATACCGATAGATAGAGTAGCAAAGGCTGTCCCGACTCTAGCGGGACCAAAACTGGTGGTGTGGACAGGTACTCCTTGATTTTATAAAAAGCTTTCTAACAATCTTTGGTCCAGCTTGTCTCGGCATCTTTCCTCAGCATCTTGAAGATGGGTTCACATATGACTGTGGATTGTGCTATGAAGCGACTGATATAATTAAGATGCCCTAGGAAGCTCACGACGTCCTTTTTGCTCCTAGGCGGCGGTAACTCCTGAATAGCCTTAACTTTAGACGGATCTAGCTCGATTCCTCGACGGCTGACAATGAACCCCAATAACTTTCCTGCGGGAACCCCGAATGCACACTTGGCGGGGTTCAGTTTCAAGTTGTACCTCCTTAGTCTGTCGAAGAACTTTCTCAAGTTTGCAATATGGTCTACGACCCTCTTGGATTTGATGATGACATCGTCCACATATACCTCTATCTCCTTGTGTATCATATCATGGAAGATGGTTGTCATGGCTTTCATATAGGTAGCCCCAGCATTCTTTAGACCGAACGGCATCATCTTGTAGCAGTATACTCCCCATGGTGTGATAAAAGTTGTTTTCTCCGTGTTTTCTTCGTCCATCCAGATCTGGTGATAACCCGCGAAGCAATCTACAAAAGATTGGAGTTCATGCTTGGCGCAATTATAGATCAGGATGTGTATGTTTGGCAGTGGAAAGTCGTCCTTGGGACTTGCTTTGTTTAAATCCCCATAGTCAACACATACTCTGACTTTCCCATCTTTCTTCGGAACTGGCACAACGTTGGCTAACCAAGTTGGGTACTCAACCACCCTGAAAACTCTGGCTTTGATCTGCTTGGTAACCTCCTCCTTGATTTTCAGGCTCATGTCTGGTTTGAACTTTCTGAGTTTCTGCTTTATGTTGATACCCAATTTTTTCCCGTATATATGCAAAATACATTCAAAATAGCATATGTATGCATATATAAGTATGCCCAAGTGTTTTAGTATTTTTCCTAATTTTAAAGGATTTTTAAATCAATTTATTGCCCATTTTAGCAGTACAAAAACCAATAATTATTCCCAAAATTATCATTTTTGGTGAATAACTTATTTTATTCCCATATTTATACCAAAATGTAGCTAGGATAATTTCTATACATTTTTACAAATTTATTTGTTATTTTAAAAGCCAAATTGCATATAATTGCAATTTTAGCCTATTTTCAGAATTAACAGCATTTTATAATTATGAAATTGGTTCCAATATTTTTAAATTAATATTTGTATATTATTAACTGATCCAGTACTTTTAATGTGTTTTCAAAATCATTTTTACTATTTTTATAAATTAAAAGGGAAAAACTAGCTATTTAAAATATGGTCCCATTTCATTTCAATTATGGCCCAAATTGATCCCCCTAATTGACCCAATTTCAAACCCTTAACAGACCAACTCAATTTCAATCCAACCCAACTCCGACCCAACCAATTTAACCCGCCCAACCCTCTCTTCTAATCCAGGCCGTTGATCATTAATGATCAACGGCCACGATCATTCCTTGCCTTTTTAATCCCCAAAGACTACCCTAATCCCCCTCATTCTCTTCTATCAGGCGCCTCTGAAATCCCTCTCCTCTCAAACTCTCTCGAACTCTCTCGAAACCCTAGCCTCTCTCATCATCTTCAACCTCAATCTCACCGGAATCCATGGACTCTCAGGCGAAGGATAGCTTAAACTCATCTCCCTCTGCTTTTAAACACTTGGTATTCGAAGTTTCGAGGTCTGACCTCGATGGTGTCCGTTCAGATCTTCACTGATTCAAGGTTCTATGGCCATCTCCGGCCCAGCTCCGGCACACTATGGTGTTTTGAGCCTGGCTCTAACTTATCCGACTCAGATCGGACCTTTTCCAAGCTTTTCTCATTCTAGGGTTCTTCTGAAACCCTAACTATTCGAGGTTCTCTTCGATTTTCCTTAGATCTGTCACATATCTATGCTCTACTTGGGTTTTTAAACAATTTGCCCAATTTTTTCTTTCAAAATTATCTTTTAAAAATTACTTCTCTTCGATTTAGGGTTTTCTGAAAGGTTCAAAATGTTTCTCCGACTTTTCTTTTCCTTTCTTTGTGTGTATTTGTCACGCATGTGCTTCTACTGTGTTCTTATGTTTTCCTTTACTATACATGTCCTTCTGTGCTTTATTTTTCTACTGTGATACCTATATGTTCTTTTGCTATACTTTACTGGTATTTTTGTGTTCTTCTACTGTATGTATTTCCTACTGAGTTCTTAGGTTTGTTTGCCTTCTACTGAACTTTGCTTGAGTTCTTCTAAAAGACCTCTTTAGACATATTTCCACTACTGTGTTCTTAAGTGTTATTATTTTCTCTTCTACTGAACCCTGTTTAAGTCCCTTCTAAAAGGTTTTTCTTAAACATGTTTCTTCTACTACCATGTTGTTCTCTCATTAATGTTTCGAGTTAGTTTCTTCACTCTGTTTGCTATGAATTTTCTGTTGTATTTGCTTGTCTTCTCATGAGATTCTGAAAAGAAATCTCTGAGCATGTTGCCTCCCCATCTCTGTATTTGACTCGAGTCGAAAACCCTAGAATTTGGGGGGTTTCCTCCGAGTTTGGTCATATGATCAGACTAGGGTTCCGTTTGAGAACCCTGGACTCTTTCAGACTTATTTCTGAGTCTATGAACTAAGTTCTAACTTCTTTGTTTATGATTCTGAACTTTTAAATTCTTCTATGCTAGACTCTTCTACTAATTAGCATGATAGCTCTTCGTGCTTAAGCGTGGCTGTATGCTTTTATATGTGTGATGAATTCTTTCTTCCGAAAAGGTTTTCCAACTTATGATTGATTCAGAATCTTTTTTTTAGGTTTGATTGATTGTTACTGATTTTTCTTAAGTCAAAATCTTTCCCATCTTTCTCACTTGGTTCATTCATAAAAATCTTCAATTTTTGATTTACTAGCTGTTAATTGATTCCCTTGCCTTATTTGCACAAACCGTGTACTATCAAGACTTTTCCCTTAAATATAACTCTATGTATTTACCCCTCTTATACTGCTTTGAAAAGGTGTTTGATTAATCTCTTTCCTTAATTATTTATTACCCGTTTGAAATCAGAATCCCCTAATTAAAGGGAAACCTTGTGAAAGTGATTTTCAAACTATTTTCTTACCTATTTCTGCTTGCTTTCCACACTATTAAAGGGAATGACCCTTCTGCACTTTCAAGACAACACATTACACGATTAGTACACATTACACACTTCTGACACTTATAATCTCACAGTTCTCTTCTAAACTCATAGCGTTCTAACTACTTGTTTGCACTTTGACTTTACAAGACTACTGCTTTCTTTTGCTTGTTTCCTTGAGACTGGTATGTTCTAGTTTTGGTTTAAGCATCATCCCAATGTGTTTACTTACAGCTTTTACGTCCATGTCTATTTACTGTTTATGTGAAGTTAAATGTCAACTAGCATGTTAATTTCCTTTCATCTATTTCTACTGTGAATCCCTACACCCCTGCTTCCCTCTATGTGCTTTGAGTTGTAGTTCAGAACATGACAATATGCAAGTTATTGTTCATGTTTTGACCTGATCCCTTTGGGGATCCTAACTCCCAAAACAATGTGTTCTAACGGGTTGGTGGGGTGTGCCAGCATTTCCTATTGTTAGGTATGCCCACTAGCCTGTCTTTGTCACTCCCCTTTTCCCCTTTTCAGAATTCCTTCTATTCACTTACACTTACTCCTAGTTTCTAAGTTCTGCCCCCCCCCCCCCCTCCTGTGAGTCATGCCTTGGGACCTTGAGTTCCCTCTGAACTTGGACACTTGAGGGCTGGCCTTTCCACACTACACTATGGCTCAATCTTGCAATGTATTTGGGTGTGAGCACTGCCCGGAGTCCATGAGGCTCTTAGGGAACTCTTACACACCCCAAATGAGAAAGGCTTTGGATCTTGGTTTTTGGAGTTGGTTTACTTCATGCTTCAGGCAGGAAACCTGAATCAGGCTCTCCTTGGTTGTAATTTTATTTTTTATGATGTAATTTCTTTATTTTATTTTGGTCTGTAACAATTTTGTAATAAACTTATGGGATGATTAGTGAAAAAGGGAAGGGTAACCATGCATACAAAGGGGTAGATATCATGTTCATAGGGAATATTTACACTTCTACACTCATGTATCCTGTTTTCAGCTTTCACTTCTGCATCTCATATAGAGACCATGTCTATAGGTTTCTGCACTTTTGCTCCTCATACAGAGACCATGTCTATAGGTTTCTGCACTTCTGCATTTCTATAGAGACCATGTCTATAGGTCATTTTTGAAATGCTGCACATCATATAGATAATATGCCTATAGGACTTCCTGAATTTTGCATCTGCATCTGTCACTAGGCAAACCTGTTTATAGGTTTAAATAACTAACAACATTTTAGATACCATGCCTATAGGACTTCTGCACTCTTGTTCTGATTAAAAAAAAGGTTTTAAATAAGTAACGCCTAGAAATCATGCCTATAGGAACCATCAACTAAATCTGAATCGTCCATTCGCTTATGAGTCTAAAATCAGTAGCAACAATAACGACCGCAGAATTTATATTCCTGTAATTGACAATTTCTTTCCCTTAAAATCAGTATACTTCTTTTCTGAAACTAATAGATATCATGCCTATAGGTTTTCGTTTAACACTTAGGCGAGCCATAAGGTAAACGTATAAATTGAATCAGATTTTATTAACTACAACCAGCAGGCAGGCCTGATTCAGGCTTCTTATCTGAAATATGTAATAGATCAGTCTACCACAACTCTTAAGTTTAATCAGACCCTAATCAGTACGTGTAAGACATGCTAAACTATATGCTTCTCTTTGTTTTAAGGAGATCTGTTTGAGCCTTTCTATCTGTTATGTGCTTCTCCCCAAATTTGCTATATATGTGTTTTGATTGTCGCCTTAGAATTTTGTCCTTTGAAACTATAAAACCTCACATCCTTTCCCTTTAGGATTAGTAGTCCCAAATACCTCCGAGACTGATAGGATTGGGGCGGGTAATAGCATGCAATAAGTAAAACGAGATCGTTCCGCGTTTAATACCTTAATGGGGTAGGAAAGGGTAGATATGGACATGATGACCACGCAATAACACCACGTGTATAAACGGTTACCGGGTGTTGTTTGGGGTGATCCATATTATTTATAAACCTAGGACCCTCCTCCCTTTACTCGTTTATTTTATTTCAAAACTGTTTTTTCTTTCTCAAATTCCAGCTTCTTTAACTACTTTTAAATTCACTTACTCGCAACAATTATGTGAAAATTCCCCTCTTTTACTTGTTTATTCAGAATTTTTTAAAACTGCTTCTTCTCAAATTTCAGTTTCTTTGACTTCGTTTAACTGCAATTACTTGCAACAATTATGTGAAAACCCCTCCCCCCTCATATTTGTAACTCCTATTTGATTATTTGTTGTCTGCACTTAAAGTCACAATTATATTATGGCCGGGAACCACACTAGTGGATCTTGAGGGGTGCCTAACACCTTCCCCTCGGGATAATGTCGAGCCCTTACCCAATCTCTGGTTTTCTAAATAAAAAATTCTTCATAGTGCCCTAATGCACTTAATCATTAGGTGGCGACTCTTCAATTCAAACCCAATTCCCAAAAGGAAACGAGTTGTCCTCCCAAATGTCATAAACCCCATTTCACGAGAATAAAGGGGCATCAACACTTTACCGGCGGACACATTGGATTGGTAGGTAACTTGTGAGCCACTATGGACGTGCTTAAACCTGTCATGTTCATCATATGACCGTGCGAAAATGTCCTCGTACTCCCTTAAGAAGCAGGTGTACTCTTCCTTCTGTGTTGGTGATAAGTGAATGCTGATGCAAGCCTCTTTGACGATCTCGGCGTCCCCCAAGTTTACTGCTTCGGTTTCATCCAGATTGGACTTAGGCTTATTCTCAAAGTTTTCCACCTCCCTAACAACTTCCTCGGGTATCTCATCTTCTTCATCTGAATCACTGTCCTCATATTGCGTTGCCTCATTACATGTCATAGTCACCGGTTCATCAGGAAAGGTAATAATGATGCTGTTGAAAGAAAATGGGTAGAAAATAATAATGAATAATAAAGAGTAATGCATTTGATTAAAACTAAAAAACATCCAGGCAAGTACGGCTCGATGAATCGAGCATTATTTTGAAACAAGCAAGTCTTTAAAACAAAGTTACTGAAAATTTTAAATGCCTAGAGTGGCTGATAAAATAAAATTTGCCAAGCTACCCAGGCACTCAGCGGGTCGGGGATGGTGTGGCGGTCCAGTTACTGAGAACGGCTCCCCTCTCCATAATCTGAATAGTGAGGCCTTCTTCCTCCTCCTCAATTATTGCATTGCAGTCCATGTCTTCGTCTTCCAAGAACAGATTCTTCAACCCAGCTAATGCTTCCTCTTCTGCAGTTCCACATATTGTATCAGCCTGGTGAAAGGTTTGATGCAGACATGGCAGTACTTGCTCAAGAGGGTAGTACGGTCCACGCCATAGAGGCGACCAATCATTATACTCTTGCCATGTGTATTGATATTCGAGCCCAAAGGTAGTACCATGACCCTTCAGCCGTATCAGTTTAGTGATACCTTGGAGATTCTTCCCAAGACCTTTGCCGGGTTCATACCTAGACCATGCTAGTATGCTCTCTATTTTACTGCTCCACCATTTATCATTCACGACGGCATTGACACGTTCAATGTGATGCTAGTTTTCCCCTCCTAGCCTTCTTCTATTTCCAATAATTGGGATGGTTTGACTGGTGTAAATGGGCTACTCCTATCTCCGTGAATGATCACCTCCTGACGATTCCATTCGAACTTTACGGCTTGATGTAGTGTGGATGCCACAGCCCCAGCGGCATGGATCCATGGTCGGCCTAACAGAAGATTGTATGAGGCTGGTATGTCGAGCACCTGAAATTCGACGTCGAACCAAGTCGGCCCCATCTGCAAACACAGGTTGATCTCCCCGATCATGGCCCTTTGATACCCATCGAAAGCTTTCACTTTCATGCTTCCTGTCCGTATTTCATGAAAACCTTTGTCCAATCTTTTCAGAGTGTCCAATGGACAAATATTGAGGTTTGAACCTCCAACAACCAAGACCCTGGCAATGAAGTAATCTTCGCATCGCACTGTAATGTGCAGTGCCCTGTTGTGGTTCAGACCCTCAGGTGGCAACTCATCCTCGTGGAATGTGATTCTGTGACTTTCTAATACCTGTACTACCATATTAGACATCTCTCCGCTGGTGATGTTATCGGGCACGTAGGCTTCGCTCAACACTTTCATCAAAGCATTTTTGTATGCTTCTAAATTTTGTAACAGTGACAGGATGGATATTTGAGCTGGGGTTTTGTTTAAATGATCGATGACAGAATACTCCTTTGCTTGCACTTTCCTCCACATGTCATCTGGTCCTGTTTCAATGACAGGCTACTTGGTAGTGGCATCAATACTTGGTCCTCCCAGGTGCTCAGGTGTATAGATTCTCCCGGTCCTGGTCATTCCTTGTGCAACATCAGATTCCTCCATCTTTGCCTTTCCTTTGCGTCTAGCTTCGGCTACATAATTCCAAGGTATCGCTTTTGAGTGGAAAGGAGGTGTGGTTGATACTGTCACTGTGAACGGTGTGACCACTTCTACTTCAAACGGAATAGGGGTGGCCGCGGGTGGAGCTACCTCTACCTCAAATAGAACTGATGTGGCTACCTCAATCTCGATTGGTGACTGAGTCTGTACCATAATAGGGGTAAATGTGACCGAGGGTTTGACGTCATCACCTTCCTGAATAAGCCCAATCGACCCCTCAAGGTCCCATTCTTCGTTCGTCTCTATCACATGTATTCCACCACCTCTATGATCAGGGAGAGGGTTGTTGCGAACATTGGGTGTGGCCTCCTTTGCCTGTATAACTTTGTTGTCAATCAGCATCTGGATCTTGTCTTTCAATGCTCGGCACTCGTCAGTGGTGTGTCCCTTCATACCGGAATGGTATGCACAAGTTTTATTAGGATTGACCCATTGGGATGGATTCTCTAGTGCCATAGCGGGAACAGGCATGACGTAACCTGCGACTTTCAATCTTTCATACAGCTGGTCAATGGGTTTAGCGATGGCGGTGTATTGTCTGAGTGGCTTGCGGTCGAAATTGGGTCTTGGTCTTGGATAATTTTGGCGAGTTAGAGGTGACTGGAAATGAGATGGTTGGGAGTTATAGGTATGATAGATAGTGGCTGGTTGGGAGTATCTGGGAGATGTAGGTGGTGGTGCTTGGTATGTGGATGGAGGTGTTTGATATGTGGGTGGAGGTGTTCGATAGGTAAGTGGAGATTTCGGGCCTTGAGCCACCATTACTTCCCCAACGTCTTTCTTCTTTGATATACCGCCTAATTGTAATGCTTTATTTGTGGCCTGCAGTGCCATAAAATTCGTTACCATCCCATTCTTAATGCCTTCCTCAATCCTTTCCCCAAGCTTGATAATATCGGAGAATTTATGGTGTTCAATAACCATAAACCTTTCGTAATACTGCGGGTCTTCTGCTTTGGCGAAGAACTTGTTCATCTGTTCTTCGTCCAAAGATGGCCTGACCTTGGCCGCTTCCGACCTCCAGCTGGTAGCATACTCGCGGAAAGTCTCAGTGGGTTTCTTCTTAAGATTCTAGATGTAAAAAATATCGGGTGCATTTTCTGTGTTGAACTTGAATCGGTCCATGAAATCTGACGCCATACCTACCCAGTTGGACCATTTCTTGGGGTCCTGGCCAATGTACCAGGACAAAGCATCACCAGTAAGACTCCTCATGAAGAGTTTCATCCGGATCTTCTCATCCATTTTGACCCCGACAAGCTTGTCGCGATATGTCCTTAGATGAACCATAGGATCACCTGTGCCGTCGAACATCTCGAACTTAGGAGGTTTTTACCCCTCCGACAGTTCCACATCCAACTGTATGCATAGGTCTTTATAGTTCCCTTCTATTCCTTTGCCGCCTTCGACACCCTGAACCCGGCTTATCAATTTCTTGAGTTCTTCAGCCGTGTTTTTAATAAGCTGGTCGTTCTCTGAGGATCCTGGTGCATAGGAAGTTAGCTGAGTAGAGTGAGGTAGGGTCTCCACATATATGGGGTTGTTCTGATGAGTGCCAGGGACTTGGGTGTAGTGATGGTCATTGGTTGAGTTTTGAGGGTCAGGAATGGGTTGTGGTGTGTTTTAGGGAGTGTGGTAAGTAGCGATTGGTGGGTACTGGATTGATTGGTGGTGGTGTTGTGGTGGACTTGGTATGGGTAAGGGATTAAGATTTTGTGGTGGGGCTGTATATTGATGTGGCGCAGGAGGGTTTTGTGGATGTTGGTTTGGTGTGTTTTGGGGAGGTGCTAGGTTCTTTGTGTTTTGTTGGTTGATGTCGGGGACATTTAGGGTGAGTGATAAATTCGCCAAGTTGCGAACCTGCTCTAGCTCTCCTTGTAGCTCCAGTATCTTTTGTTCCAATCTCAAGACTAGATTATTTGGTGCCGGAGTACTCCGACCGTCTGAAGTTTCTGCGTTCTCAACATTTTCTTTTCGAATACCACTTAAGTCGTCCATTTTTGTTTTTTCCTTTGCCTTTTGTATTGCTTGGAGGAGGAGGAGGTGGAGGGCCTCTAGATCTGGTATGATATGCTGATGATGCCAGTATGAGTGAACCAACCTAAGAGGATGGGAATAATCAAAAAGGAAAAACAAAAAGGTAACAAGTTAGTGAGGATTTTGAAGTGTTGCAGCATTTAAACACATATTGCGGGAATGTAAATTCGCGTCCTAATTTGGGAGCCTCGTTGTGCCCGAGGTAGGCCTAGCGACAAATAAATTTGGAGAACTTAGATGCCAACAAATGCCTCATTTCATAATATGAAAAATAGACGAATCCCGAAACGACACTAATATAATAGAAAAATAAGTCACTATTGGCACTTGGCCTTATTACATTTTAGGAAAGCAAATAAATCTAGCCTATTTGGTCCCAGAAGGACCTTCCCCAGATTCGATCTTCCTGACTCCATCGTACAGGTCCCCTAGCTCGCGCAGACCCAGTAGCAAGTATGCTCTGGCCAGATGTCCTCCTTTAGCTCCTTCAGCGTTCTGGCAATCCTCAATCCTCTTTATGACTTTACCCTCCAGTTCCACTATTCCTCGCTCCAGATATTCCAGCTTCCTGTTGGAGGTGACTGCCATTTCTTTCCACTCTTCGATCAACCTCACATTCCTCTCATGTATTTCCCGGTGCTCATTCTCAGAGTCGTGGACCCTCTTGCGTAGTCTGTTGTACTTGACTTGAGCTTCAGCTCCTTCGTCTTTGATTCTGTTCCCTCGACCGGCTCTTGGCATCACCATTCCTGGAAGGGTTCGTCTGTCAGTACATCTAGTCGGGTTATCTCTTTTTTGAAGGCTCGACATATGGTCGAGAAGGGGTGTTTGGTTTATCTAGCTTATGTGCGGGATACCACCGTAGAGACTCCAGCGATTTATTCAGTGCCCGTAGTCTAGGAATTCGCTAATGTGTTTCCTTTTGACCTTCCAAGCATGCCACTAGATCGTGATATAAATTTCTGCATTGATTTTGCTCCAGGTACCCAGCCTATATCTATCCAACCGTACTGTATGGCACTAAAAGAGTTGAAGGAGTTGAACGAGCAGCTTGAGGAGTTGCTAGTAAAGGGTTTCGTCAGACCAAGTGTGTCACCTTGAGGTGTACCAGTGTTATTTGTGAAGAAGAAAGATGGAATATGCAGATGTGCATTGATTACCGCCAATTGAACAAAGTTACCATTAAGAACAAGTACTCGTTGCCGCATATTGATGATTTGTTTGACTAGTTGCAGGGTGCTAGGGTGTTCTCTATGATCGACTTGAGGTCGGGGTACCATCAGTTTAAGATGCGGGACTCGGGTGCTCTGAAGACGGCTTTCCGTACTAGATATTGCCATTATGAGTTCGAGTGATATTGTTAATCTTGACTAACGCCCAAGCGACATTTATGGATTTGATGAACAGGGTGTTCAGGCCTTACATTGATTCGTTTTTCATTGTCTTCTTTGATGACATTTTGATCTACTCACATTAACATGGAAGGAGCAAGAGCAGCATTTGAGAGTGGTACTTCAGACTTTGCGGGAATAGAAGCTATACGCTAAGTTCTCCAAGTGTGAGTTTTGGCTAGATTCTGTAGCATTCTTGGGGCATGTTGTATCTGGCGAGGGTATTAAGGTGGATCCCAAGAAGATTGTGGCAGTTTAGAGTTGGCCTCGTCCCACGACGACTTAGATTATGACCTTCTTGGGGTTAGCAGGTTATTATTGTTGGTTGGTGGGCTTTTCATCTATTGCAGCATATTTGACTAGATTGACCAAGAAGGATGATCAGTTCCGTTGGTCCAATGATTGTGAGGCGAGCTTTTAGAAGCTCAAGAGAACTTTGACTACTGCACCGGTTCTAGTGTTGCCTTCCGATTCGCGGATGTATATGGTGTATTGTGATGCTTCACGCGTTGGCTTAGGTTGTGTATTGATGCAGGAGGGGCGAGTTATTGCATATGCTTCATGTCAGCTAAAGATTCATGAGAAGAATTACCCCGTGCATGATTTAGAGTTAGCCGCGATTTGTTCATGCTCTTATGATCTGGAGGCACTATCTTTATGGGGTGTCCTTTGAGGTTTACACTGATCATTGGAGCTTGCAGCATTTGTTCAAGCAAAGTGATCTCAGTTTGAGGCAGCGCAGATGACTTGAGTTAGTGAAGGATTATGATATTACCATTATTTATCATTCGGGAAAGGCGAATATGGTCGCGGATGCCTTGAGCAGAAAGGTAGAGAGTATGGGTAGCTTGGCGTTCATTTCAGCAAAGGAGAGGCCACTAGCTTTGGACACGCAGTCCTTGGCTAACAGACTTGTGAGGTTGGACATTTAAAAGCCCAGCCAAGTTCTTGCATGCACCGTTGCTTAAGATTCACTATTGGAGTAGATCAAGGCTCGACAGTTTGATGATCCGCACTTGATGGTTCTTAGAGAGACGGTACTACAGGGTGGTGCCAAGGAGGTTTCTATCAGCAAGGATGGTGTTCTACAACTCCAGGGTCATCTATGTGTCCCTAATGTCGATGGCTTGAGGAGAGGATTCTAGAAGAGACACACAGTTCTCGGGATTCCATTCATCCAGGTGCTACGAAGATGTATTGTGACCTGAGGCAGCATTATTGGTGGCGGCGGATAAAGAAAGACATAGTTGAGTATGTAGCTAGGTACCTAAATTGCCAGCAGGTTAAGTATGAGTACCAGAGGTTAGGTGGCCTACTCCAGCAGATGACTATACCAGAGTGGAAATGGGAGTGCATTACTATGGACTTCGCAGTTGGTGTGCCGCGGACCTTACGGAAATTTGGTGCAGTTTGGGTCATTGTCAACAGGTTGACCAAGTCGGCACACTTCATTCCAGTTGTGACTACGTATACTTCAAAGAGGTTGACCTAGATTTATATTCAGGATATAGTCCGGTTGCATGGTGTGCCTATTTCCATCATATCAGATAGAGGCCCTCAGTTTACCTCACATTTTTAGAGAGCAGTACAGAGTGAGTTGGGGACCCGTGTAGAGCTTAGTACAACATTTCATCCATAAACTGATGGGCAGTCGGAGCGGTCAGTTCAGATTCTTAAGGATATGCTCAGAGCATGTGTAATTGACTTTGGAATGCAATGGGATCGATTCTTACCTTTAGCCGAGTTTTCTTACAATAAATTTATCAGTCCGGTATTGAGATGGCATGATTCTGTTTCTTTTCTTATTTTAGTTTATGTATCTTTAGTTAATTATTTTTCTCATTAGCTTCTTTAATTTTCCATTTTGGTTTTTTTTTCTTAGTAGCTTCTTTTTATGTTAGTAGTTTATTTCTATTTTTTTTCATAGTAGTATGGATAATAATCCTTTGGTTTTCTTAATGCCACGGTTCTTTCCAAACGTAGTTCTGTGTGAATCGGGTGGCTCTTCCCGAGGATGGATGGTGTGACAACCTAAATAAAGGGAATGAGTTAATTTTCGTGTTTAGGTAATAATAATAATAATAGTAATGTAGGACTAATCAAGTCATTCTCGAAAAAGAGTTATTCATGCTTCAATTGGTACCAAACTTAACTACGTGCTTATGATTTGAAACAACGTTTTTGAAAGAAAATAGCTCCAGTTTGTGACTTTGAGACTCTTGAGTTGACTTTGGTAATCATTGAGTGGTTTATTGGACGATAGTGATCTTTAACTTGATTGTGGTTGTTGTAGGATCTCAACTCTATCCTCTTTTACGTTCTAGCTGCGTGAGGGGCGAAGTGATCTTTCATTGCTAGTCCATGTACCCGTGAGTTTGGGAAATGATTATAGGCTTTCTTGGTCCGTTTGAGCTTTCTATTGTCATCGAATGTTGTTATCCTTAGTCAACCCCCTTTGAGACTTTAGCCTTTCTCATTCGATAACCATGCTATAAGCCTTTACCCGTTTTGTCGTGATCTTCTTTTGGAACCCGAACCTTCCTTAACACTCTTGTGAAATAAGTGGCATAAGACATAAGTTTGGGGGGAGAATTGAGCAATTTGAAAGAGGTATCAAGGCACCAAAAAGAGAAAAGAAATGATCTCTATGAAAAGAGAAGGTAAGAAAAGAAAAAGAACATAAAGAAAATGCAAAAAAGTTGCATAAAAAGAAGGGTTAATGAAATCAAAAAGAGGTAATTATCCCTAGCATGAGCATCAAGGGAGAAAAAAAAGAAAGAAATGAACAAGAAAGAGTAATGTCAAGTCTCTAGAACCCCCAAGAAAAAGAGAATGCCTCTAAGAGTTGGTAAACATGAGCCAGGAAATGAAAATGTGGAGTGCTTAACGAAAGGTGTAACCACTTACCCATATGATATCCTACCCTAATCCAAAAGCCTTCATTACAACCCGAAAGAAGTCCTACTTGATTTTGAACTGAGTTAGCTTACATTAGTAGTGATCTACATGAGGAGCAAGCCTATAGTACTTGAAGCCGTACTTGTGACATTCTTTTGTGAGAGAAAAGTGACCCTTTCATAGATCTAAAGATTGAGTGCTAACTTTTGAAGTGATCTTGGCAAATGGAATGCTGGATCATGCTGGCCGAGCTACCTGGATCAATAAACACTTGTTTAACTCAAGATTTATTGATAAACACATATATTACTAGTGCATCATTCTGAGGCTGGATAATGCCCTCGACATCTTCGTCGCTGAACGAGATGGCCTCTTCGGGGCCGTAATCCGGGGTGCATTTTTCCCTTGTGGTAGAAACTTTGTGCGTTCTATCATTGGCCCTTGAGGGACATCCACTCCCCCAATGATCATGTTGATCACGTGTTGGGGCTCCTCTTGTTCGACCTGTTTGTTCGCATCCCTATTTTTGAAATGATTTTTAGCGCGTTCGCTTAGGAATTCTTGAAGATGCCCATTATTTAATAATCGAGCTACTTCTTCCCTCAGCCGCCGAAAATCTACGATCCTATGACTGTGAGTACTGTGGTACTTACACACCAATCTATCATCCCTCCGGGCAGGATCAGACTGAAGTGGTCTAGGCCACTTGGTTTCTTTGATGTGACCTATGGCCGAAACTATACTTGCAGCGTCCATGTTGAAATTGTACTCCGATAATCTCGATGCTTCCCTACCCTCTAGCTACCTGTCAAAATCATTTTTACTCATCTCAACTCGGTTGCTCGGTCCTTGATCATTTCTCCTACCGTTCCTAGTTGGGTAGCGACCAGATCCATTTCCCTTTTGGTCTGAGTCATACAGCTGATACCGATCTCGGACTGGTCTTAGCTCCTGGTCGATAATCCTCTTAGATCTGTCAATTGCTCTGTTGGGGTAAACAGACCATGAGGGGGCCCCAGCTGGTCGTCCTCAACTCTGATCTTCGACAAATACCTATTATGGATGTCGGCCTAAGTGACTGCCGGGTAGTCCACCAAGTTTTACTTCAATTGTTTAGAAGTGACATAACTTCGGGGTTGAGCCCTTGAGTAAACGCCTGAACGTCGAAATCATCTACGACCGAGGCAGGTCCATTCGCTCCATCTGGAACCTCGACATGAACTCCCTAAGCATCTCATTATCTCTCTGCTTGACTTTGAAAAGGTCCGATTTCCTTTTCTCGACCTTGATGGCGCCGGCATGGGACTTTAAAAAAGCATCTGCAAGCATAGAAAATGAATCAATAGAGTTCGGGGGCAAGTTGTGATACCATATCATCGCTCCTTTGGACAAGGTTTCCCTAAATGTCTTCAACAACACCGATTGAATCTCGTCGTCTTCCAAGTTATTCCCCTTGATTGTGCATGTCACTACTGGAAAATAGTTCTACCGGAACAGTTGTTTTGGCAACGGTTCTTAAACCATTGCAATAGAGTACGTACGGTAACGGTTACAACCGTTACAATAGAGTTTGGATGAAATCAGCACGCTTTAGATACTAAACCGTTCCAGTTGTCAGTTCACCGTTACCATAGGTATTCTATATAGAAACGGTCTTGTCAACCATTCCAATAGGACTATTTATAGTAACGGTTTTAGAAATTTTTGTAATATGAGAACGGGTATTTTGTTCCCTCCTCATTTTCCCCCCTGAATTTTGCTAAACCCGCCAATTTTACCCCTTTTTCCTTTTATTTGTTATTTATTTTATTTTGGTAAATATAATAACTAAAATAAAATTTCTTCTTCTACTGCGTCACTCGTCTTCCTCAAGCTCTGGCAGCAAACGTTCCAAACCCAGCAAATTCACCTTCCTCAAATCAGTAAATCTATTCTCACCTTCCGCAAATCACCAGCAAACCTAAATTCCCAAATCCGCAAATCTATTGTTAACCAAAAATTCCTAAAATTGCTAACCCAAAACTCTTAAATCCCCAAAGTCCCAAACTCCATTTGTTTCACTCGAAGGAAAAGAGGAAAAATCAAAGTTAGCTTTGAAGATTCAGAATTTGAGCTCTCCAGATCAAGATTCTTCATCTTGTAAGCTTTCTATTGATCTATTTTTCGCATATATCAGTACTGTGTTGTTACTTTTTTTTGATTTTTTGGTTTAGGGTTTCTTTCAATGTTAATGCGCAAGTTTTGATGAGGCCTGTTATTTTTTCAAAAATCATAGTTATGGTTAATTAACACATAACTATGATTGATTTTTAGAGTTAATATCTGTTTGTTTATAACATCTAACTCCCTATAACACAGTCAAAAAAGATACTGTGCAAACGCAATTGCTAAAATATTTAGATATAGATGTATGTTTGACAGAGCAAGAAGCGAAAGGAGCAAGAAAATCAGAGTTGTTCGGCTACTGCTTAAAGCTAGAGCAGACGCCATAATTGATTGGAATTAACAATCTAAATGGAGTAGTAGTATATAGGAGGGAAGTCGACGTGCACTCAACAGCAGCAAGTCAAAGTCTTCATACAAGGATTAAAAAAGCAACTTGACTTTTGAGGTGTGTGCAAAAAGGTCTGGAACTTAAGATTAGCCAAAATTATTTGCAGTTATGTAGAGTGTCCTCAGCTGTAATTCAAGCTTTAGCAGCATTTAAGAAACTATACCCCGGGTATCGGAAAGATTAAGGCTCGATGGATTTAAAATAATTTCTGCAATTACTTTTATATTAACAATTGTAGAAGTTCAGATATTACCATAGAAACCTTCAACCTATTCAAGACTTTTAGTCGAATCCTTTTATGTTATAGAGAAAGCATTACTAGCAAATTAAGCAAGATATCCACAAAAAGAAAGTTGATCTCTTCTAGAACCAAGATATCCATAATATTTGGGTACATATTGCTTTGATTGGTACTTTCATTTTGCTGTCTGCTTTTCTCAGAACCAAGTTTTTGGTGTTCTTGGTTTCTTTGTTCACTTTGTGATGTTCTTGGTTTCTTTGTTCACTTTGTGATGCCTGCTTGAAGAGATATTTTTTGAGTTCTCTCTTTTACTGTAGTTGAAAATCACACTACTTCTCACTATGTTCAACTAAGCCACTTCGTCCCTAGACTCGGATTTTCACGCCTTTCAAAATCGGGCCTATGGGAACGGAATTTTTTGCATCGGTTCATAAACCGTTGCTATAGAGCTCTTATAGAAATGGTTTTACCATTCCAATAAGTTATAGGTATTGACATGGCTATTTTGTTTCTTGAACTAAATGTATGGTATGAGTATTAGATTGAAGTGATGAGAATGTAGACAAACATATGTGCCTAGATTGTTGTACACTGCACATGAACATGGATCTTCATATATCTGAAAGCATCATTAGCAAAATTAGCAATACAGACCACTGATATACTTTATTAAAACATTCTTTAGTTAGCGATATGTATCCATATTCCTTCTATATAAAATGCCATTACCATAAATGCACATGATTTGAAATTTGAATGTATTGGTAGTGGTAAACTCTACAATTTTGCTGCTGGTTTGTGAAATTTTTCCCAATGTTCTGCATATTCTTGAACACATAATAATCCAATATGTACACATCTCACAACCTCTTTTTCAAAGCTTGGATCAAATATTTTGGGGTCTACTAATTTTACTATATTGTTTTCATTCCACAACTATCATGCCTGAAGAGCAAAGACATTGACAAACAGTGAAAATATTGTGTTCAGAAGTTTCGCATTTTTTCTCTTTCTTTATCATTTTTTCTAAGTAATCGAAGACATTAAAGCTTCATGAGTATGCAAGACTGAACTTACACATGCAAATAGAGTTAGTTCATCTTCATCGTCGTAAAAACTGGAATTCTTCCTTCCATTGACAATTTCCAATATCAACACTCCAAAGCTGTAGACATCTGATTTTTCTGAGAATCTTCCATGCATTGCATATTTAGGGGACATGTAACCATTGCAAAACATATATAAAAAGAGACCCAATAACTAATCAAGTCATTTCATCCATGACATAATTAAGGAAGTAATCCAAACTTACTATGTGCCAACAACTCTTATAGTGTTGGCATGATCTTGATTTTCTCCAAATATCCTCGCCATGCCAAAATCTGAAAATTTTGGGCTTAGGTGTTCATCCAAAATCTGAAAGGTAGGGGTTATAAGGTATACAAACACACTACCCTCCCCAGAACTCAGGTCGGGGTTATAAGGTCTACGAACACACTACCCTCCCCAGAACCCCACTTGTATAATTTTACGAGGTTTGTCGTTATTGTTGTTAGCTAGTTCTTTATTACTACTAATTCCTCTGTTTTATCATATATGATATCTATGGATAATGGTGATAAAAGTTGGATGAATCTCCTGAGATGGACGGATGAGTATATCCGTGGAGTGAAGGATTTTCTTGATAAGGCATTTGAGCGAGCCGCCCAAGGAAATGAAATACTATGCCCTTGCAAAAAGTGCATGAATTGCTATTGGTATTATAGAAATATGGTGGAGGATCATTTGGTTGTTCATGGATTTGTTGATGGTTATACCAAATGGGTTTTCCACGGGGAATGATTTTCCTCGAGAAATACACCTCATCCAAGCAATGATGATGAAGGTTCTACCATGCGTGACAATATTGATGGACTACTTCATGATACATTTAGAAATATAGAGGGTCAGGCAGGGGATGAAGAAGTAGTTGGGGAAAGACTATCTGAAGATGTAAAGAAGTTTTTCAAATTGTTGGAGGAAGGAGAACAAGAGTTATGTCCGGGGTGTGAAAATTTCAGCAAGCTGAGTTTCACTATTCGACTGTACTTGCTTAAATCCTTGCATGGGTTGAGCAATATGGCTTTCTCCGATTTGTTAGTGTTGATAAAAGAGGCATTTCCCTTTTCTCAAGTAACCAGAATCTTTCAACAAGGCTAGAAACATGATAACAGACTTGGGTCTTCACTACGAAAAAATACATGCATGCCCTAATGATTGCATGTTATTTTGGAAAGAAAATGCGAATGCCGAGAATTGCTCTATTTGTGGGTCTTCAAGACGGAAGAGTGGTGGTCCTTTGACTAAAGCAAGCTCTAAAATCCCTGCAAAGGTTTTACGGTACTTTCCTTTAAAGCCTAGGCTTCAGAGGATATTCATGTGTCCTGAAACGGCTGTTGCAATGAGATGGCATGCTAATGAACGACCCAATGATGGGAACATAAGACATCCTGCTAATGGGGAAGCTTGGAAGGCTTTTGATTCTTTGCACCCAGACTTCTCTAGAGATGCTAGGAATGTTAGATTGGGTCTTTCAAGTGATGGCTTCAACCCGTTTCGGACGATGAGCATTTCTCATAGCACATGGCCTGTTATGTTAATGAACTATAATTTATCACCGTGGATTTGCATGAAGCCGGAGTATATAATGTTGTCTATGATCATTCCAGGTCCATCATCTTCGGGAAATGATATAGATGTGTACCTACGACCATTAATTGAAGAATTGAAGGAACTATGGGAAACTAGGATAGACACATTTGATGCTGAAACCAACCAAACTTTCCGAATGCATGCTGCCTTAATGTAGACAGTTAGTGACTTTCCAGCATTAGCAATGCTTTCAGGATGGAGCACTAAGGGGAGATTGGCATGCCCCACTTGCAATTATGACACATGTTCTCAATATCTCAAAAATAGTCATAAGATGTGTTACTTGGGCCATCGAAGATTTTTGCCTCGTGATCATCCATTCCGACGAGATAAAAAGTCTTTTGATGGTAAGGAGGAGCATAGACCTGCACCTGCTCCGTTGTCGGGTGAAGAAGTGTTTGAAGAACTGCTTGAATTCAACAATATCTTTGGAAAGAGAGCTAAAAAAGGCCTCGGAGTGATAAGGGTCCGTGGAAAAAGAGATCCATTTTTTTCGAATTGCCATATTGGGTGCATAACAAATTGAGGCACAATCTTGATGTGATGCACATCGAGAAAAACATATGTGATAGTTTGCTTGGGAATTAATTAGAAATAGATGGAAAATCAAATGATCATGAAAAATCTCGCTATGACTTACAAGAAATGGGGATACGAAAAGAGCTGCAACCAAGAATAAATAATGATGGAACTATAAGTTTGGCTAAATCTTGTTTCTACATGGAACCAAAATAGAAAAGTTTGTTTTGTACTGTCATGAAAAATGCTAAATTACCAAAAGGGTGTGCTTCGAATATTTCAGAACGCGTGCAAGTAAAGGAGATGAAAATATCAGGGTACAAGAGTCATGACCCCCATTTTATAATACATTACTTGCTCCAGGTTGCTGTTAGAAAAGTGTTTCCCAAGAATGTTTCATTGAAATTGTTGAAATAACATGTGAGCTTGAAAAGATTTTCCATCCAACATTTTTTGACATAATGCCACATTTGCCTATTCATTTGGTGAATGAAATTAAGCTTGGGGGTCCGGCTCATCTATGTTGGATGTATCCCATTGAGAGGAACCTATGTAAGTACAAGGCCTTTGTACGTAATCGATGTAGTCCAGAAACGTCAATAGCAGAGGGGTTTTTGGCCGATGAGTGCTTGACTTTTTGTTTGAGATATGATGGCGTGAAGACAAAATTTAGTAGGTACCAAACTGTGGATGATGAGTGCTCTCAAAATTTGTCACCTATATTCCCTAATATAGTCCATCCAATTGGAAGTAAGAAAAAAAATACTTTTCTCATGAATTCGTAGTTATTCTTTGAAGCACATCGATATGCTTTGTTCAATACTGGAGATGAACAAATGGAAACGTTTATCGAGTAATATAAATTATATTAATATGTATATTTTTATATAATTTTTTCTTTATTATATGATTAAACTTGAAATGTTCTTGATTGCAAGGAACATAAGAATTTAATTGTTAATCATAGTAGATCAAATGCATGGGTAAGAGCGA
This sequence comes from Nicotiana attenuata, assembly GCF_001879085.1. Lineage (NCBI taxonomy): Eukaryota > Viridiplantae > Streptophyta > Magnoliopsida > Solanales > Solanaceae > Nicotiana > Nicotiana attenuata. The sequence goes on along the minus strand of NW_017671279.1, from coordinate 266,524 downwards.
GGGATCATAGTCGAGAATTCAGCAATTGGTTTAAAGAAAAAGTTAAAAATATTGTATTGCCAGATTATTTAAGATGGCTAGCCAAAGGACCTAATATAGTAGCCAAAAGATATACGGGATATTTTATTAATGGATACCGATTTCATACTAAAGAACAGGATTCCCGAGGAAAGACTCAAAATAGTGGAGTGACTTTATCGGCAACAACAGATAGTTTTGCTAGTGCTAGGGACCAAAATCCCATCGATGGTGAGGTTATCTATTATGGAGCGATTAAGGATATCATTGAGATTGATTATTGGGGTTCTTTTAGTGTTTTACTGTTTAGATGTGATTGGTTTCGTAATGAAATAGATGATTATAGGTTAACTCGGGTGTACTTCAATAGATTATGTAGTACAGATGACCCTTTTGTGTTGGCATCACAAGTTTATCAAATTTTTTATGTGGAGGATCCAATTGAGAAAGATGTTTATTATGCAAGGAGTAAATTACCTGTTGATTTGTATGATCTGGAGGAAGAGAATTGTCCCAATATTGGAGACACATTTGGCGGGAACCTAATAATGACATTGGTTCCTCATCTATATTGCTTGATGATGACATTAGATGGTCAAGAGAAGATGTACCCGTTGATATCATTGATATTCCATCTCATGCACAAAATTCACATGATACAATTGGGGAAACATCGGAGGAGGAGGATGAGTTTGATGATACTGATTGGGACTGGATGGAAGCAGATGATTAAATAACAAAATTATGAAATATTTTTAAGTTAATTCTTTTTTGAGTGAGTAATAATGGTTTTTTTGTTTATAACTATTTTATGATTATTTTTATTTATATCATTTAGAAAATTATTCTGACATGCTTCAATTTTGCAGGATTTGAGAGAGATTTCGGATACTTTTGTTCAGTTGTTGAGGCTCGTCCCTTCTCCCACGTCCTCTTTGGTTTAGTTGGTAATTTCTATCCTCCATGAAATTATAGCAATATTATAGCTAATATAAATGATATTTGTTCGTCACTCTCACGCGGAATGGCTTAGTTCATTTACATTATTTATTCAACTGACATCCATTTATCTGCTCCCTATTATTTAGGTTACTTGTGTTATTGGCTTGTTCTTTCCTCCATTGGATGATAAGGGCTTAGAATTTAGATTGGGGGGTTCAGTTGAAACAATGGGGGTTTTATTTGTGTGATATGATTCTGATTTGGTATGTATAACTGTATGTGTATATCACTTTCACACTCAATTTAAGTGGATTCTTGTCTGATCCTAGAGGCACATCTCTAGTCATTTCCAGGGAAATCACTGTAAATTTGAGATGCAATTACTTCAATCATATATTATCTATATTATGGGTATAATAACTATCTAAATCATATTTTTATCTACACCACCCATCCACCCAAAAAAAAAGAAGGGACAGTTAAGTGAATTGGTCTGGAAAGCCTAAGCCTTCTAGAACTTGATGCAAGTACCTCCGATCAATTGTATCATATGCCTTCTAAATATCTACCTTGATGAGACACCTACCAGATATATTTTTCCTGGAGTAGGCTTTAACTAACTCATGAGCTCGTCAGACATTATTTGCAACCTTCTGCCTGGTATAAAGCCTGTCTGAGTATCGGAACTTATTGAAGCTACGCCTTTTGCAGCATGTTTGCAAGAATTTTAGCTATTTGTTTGTACAGAACTGTGGAAGAAGCAATGCCTGTACTCTTTAATACTTGAAGGATTAGGAACCTTTGGAAGCAGAGTGCTAGCTGTGCTGTTAATTGCTCTGAATAGCTTTCCTGATTGAAAGAAATCTTTAACTGCATGACAAACTTCAAAGCTGATTAGTGGCCAGGTTTTTTGTAAAACAGTGCATCCATCATATATTTCCTGGTCTGTGCACATAGGTTTACCTCCTGCATGTGTGTGAGCACAGGTCCAGGTCTCATCACCTGCTTATTCACTGCTGGTAGTTGGACTGTAGCAGAGCCCATCAGAGACTTGTAAAAAGCAATTACTTCTTCTTGGATCTAGTGTTGGTCAGTCAGTCCGTCTCCATAAGCATTAGTCAATTATGTAATTACTTTTCTACCCAAAAAAGTACTGAATATCCAACTTGTTACCAGGAAAACACTAGATCCAGTTAACTAAGCAGTCTGCAAAAATCTAGTCCAACCCTCATTTTTCACTTGCTTACTACTTACTAAGTTTACTGTAGGAAAATGAGACATTTTGCTGCAGTTAAAGTATTAAACTATTTATGCAATGTATTCTTTTCATGTAGTTAGTTCTTTTCATGTAGATCTAACAGCTCAAACACAATAATACACATAAAAAATCCCTCTATGTGTTCTTTACTGGTTTGGTAGAACTGGTTCATAGCTATTGAGAGTTTTGAAGTTTGGTTAACATCTGTTGTTTGCTTCTGAGTTTTGAGGTAAGATTCTTGAGATTGGACTGGTCTTGAGGTGAATGGAAACTAAAGTTTTACACTAGTTTGAGGAAGCTGCTGATTGCTACCAGTTTCTGTTCACTTTAGAGCTTAATTCTAGGTAGATTTTGATTGAAATCCTTATAATTTGAGGTTCTGCAGTTTCAGATAAGTTCCTGCACTGTTCACTAGAAATTTCAGTTTGTATAGCCAGCAGCAGCATTATGTTAAGAATTAGCCCAAATATAGTCATTAACTTGATGTTTCTTTTCTTGAATGACTTGATGTTTCTTTGTTGTTTAAATGCTAACCTATATTGTGTTTGCTTTTCAGAATCTGAAAAATATTTGAATAGTCATGAATCAAGAAGGGTGCTCAAGCAAAAATAAGAAAATATCCAACCGCATTTCAGCTGGATCACTTGCATCTTTGCGAAATCAAAGGGTTTCGTCATTGACAACAAAAAGAACCTTCCAAGCTACAAGGTCAAATGAAAATGAAGAACGACAATCAGAAGGTGGATTACCTTCATCTTTGCGAAACCAAAAGGTTTCGTTGTTGACAACAAAAACAGCCTTGAAAGCTCTAAGGTCAAATGCAAATGAAGAACGACAATCCGAAGGTGGATCTCAATTGCAAGAACAAATGCAGCAAGTGCCACAGAATTGCACCTCTTCAGCAACACAAGGAGTACATGAACAAGTGCAACAAGCGAATATGGATTCCATCACTCCTGCATCACAGGGAGTACATGAACGATCTGATGATTCTACCACTCATGAAGCAGCTGAACAAATTGAGGAACAAGGCAAATATATATAAATTTTAATCATAAACTTAAATAAAAGTAGTGATTAATTATTATCTTTGTTTTGTACTATTGCAGGCCCCTCCTCGCCAAAAAGAAAAAGAGGCCGTACTCAAATGCCAAGAGTTCATGTTAGAAAGGAGCGTAAAATAATCACTCTAAATGAGTTTAATCAACCCATTGGTCCTACTAAAGAGCTTGTAAAAGAGTTGGGTAGCTTCCTCGGCACATTGGCAAGGAGTGGGACTTTTTGTCCTCTTAATGTTGTTAATTGGAGGAAACTAGACACAAAAGATGATATGTGGAAATATATCAAGGTATGAAGTTGCCAATGTCCAATAAACATAGATGATATTTCTTATTTCTTACACTAACCCAATTGCAATAAATTTGTAGGAAAAATATGACATTCCCGGCGAGGCGAAAAAATGGATGTTTGAATCAGTTTGTAGTGCTTGGAGAAAGTATAAGAGTCAATTGAAGGCAACCCACTTCACAGCCTATGAGAATGATGAGCTTCGAATGAAGAATAGGCCAGTAGATGTTCCGAAATCTCACTTTAAGGATCTTCTTAACTATTGGAACTCCGATCCTCACAAGGTAATTACATCCAGAATCTCTTGTCTAGTCTTCGGTGAGTCAGTCTAGTCTTCGGTGAGTCAGTCACACTTAGGAACTGTTCTGACTTCTTGCCATAGCTTTTTAAGTCCCAGTTCAGTCAGTCACATTGTCACCCATCCCTTGGTAGTAGTTGCCATGTCTTACTGGTATCATTTTATAGTCCAACCATTTCAATTTGAGGCATTACAATCAGCTAGCTTATATATTATATAGAAAAATGAACAAGCAATAATATATCTTGGTCTAGAGTGAGGACATGTTATTCTGGAAATGCATATCTGTGCACATATATCTATAGGGAATCAACGAAAAATGCTACTCGACAGTATAAACTTGTCATATTCTTTTCTGCATTGTGATATTCTATATAATGTATAAGCTAGCTGCTTTTTAAGATGATGCTGCAGTATGCATTCTCTTTTAGTATCTGATATTCTGCAAATATTATTTGTCACATAGTAATATAGCATCACAGTTGTCATATCTTTTCACATGTTTCAGTATCTAATGTGCAAGACTAATTACTGTTGGTTGCTATTTGGTTGACTTGTTTATTTACAGAAAATGTCCGAAACCAATATAGTGAATCGAAATAAGTTGAACTGTCCACACACAGTTGGTAGAACACCTTTTGCTCTAATTCGCGAGGTTTGATGTTTTATCTTTCTTATTTTTTTAAAATTATGAACTTGCTAACTTTATATGGAAAGATTCTTATACTTGTTTTCATATATGTAACTAGGAAAAAAAGAAGGAAATCTCTGATACTTCAGATACTCTGTCAAGTAAGGACATTTTTGTGGCTACAAGAAAAAGAAAACTTGGCCGACTATACAAAAGCTCATATGACAATACGATTAGTAAAATTATATGAAATTTCTAATTTAAAGTTTGTCGTGCTTATTTATTTGTTCTTAATTATTGATTCAACTTTAGTTACTTAAAACTCTTTTTTCTCGCATTTTTTGTTTGTAGGCTGAAATGGAGAGAATATAATCCACTCAGGAAAGTGAAGATGGCAGTCCTTCAATTGACGCTTTCGTATCAGTCATGAGACCTGAACATCCAGGTCACGTGAGATTGTACGGACGAGGGGTTACCAAGACTGTGTTAAAAGGGCAAAAAGGGAATCTTGGATCTTCTTTAGATGCTGATGAGAGGATGGAGCAGAAAATAGAGGAAATGAAAGAGAGGATGCAACAAAGAATGCATGAAAAGTTGAACGAACAAAAGGATGCTATGGAACAAAATATTACAATGAACGTTATCGCACGACTTTAGCGTCTGAACCCAGATTTGCGACTTGATCCTGACATGTTAAGGTTCAGTGCACGTTCACCTGTAGATGCTTCCTCTGCACAACAAGCTGTTGTTCAACTAAAAAATCGACCATCTGCTGGTAGTAACACTCAAGTTCAGTACGTACCAAATGTTATACATCTTCTTCTATTTCTTTTTCTCTTCCTTCCTTGCTTGGGATTTTGCATATAAAATCAATCACTGTTGAGTTGATATAAGCAACTCTTTAAAATCTTTGTCTGCGTGCTGCTTCCCTTACTATCATAGACATCAATGCATATATTTTAATTAACTCCAACAGTTTCACACTGCAATTTAACTTGGACAACATCTGACTGACCTGTTTGTGTTGCTATCATTCCTTGTCACTTCTAAGACTAGTAAGTCATGGTTAGATCAACTGAGAGTAGGTAATTCTTGTGTATCTTTGATTTGTCTTTAGGTAATTATTGTGTTTCTTCGACTTGTCTTCTGGTTTTCATCTCTCAAAGTATATGATTTGACCAAATTTTTGTCTATGCATCATAATCCAATCATGCACATATGAGGCTTTCTATAATTTGCTAGCCTAATAGATATTATACTTCTATGACAACTATAACATATTTAATCTAAAAGGAAAAATTCACTGCAATGTTGGATCCTGAAATCTTCCAGTTGTAAATAGATGGTTCAACAGTGTATCAAGTACTTCACTGCAATGTTGGATCCTGAAATCTTCCAGTTCATGGTTTTTGCCTGTAAAGATCCTTGGCTTCTTCTTATTGGGTACAACTTATAAGGAAGTAAAACACAGGTGCAAAGGGGTTAAAAATTGATGTACAGTAGTTGCTTGCTGCTCGGGACAATACAACCCTTGTGCACAGTGCACAATGGTCCGGTTTATTATGTTATCCGTTTAACTGGTAATTGGTGATCATCATTCTTGGTTGTTTCAGGTGTTAAATCTATCATAAATTTCTTAGAATATATGCATTGATGTCTATGATAGTAAGGGAATGAGTTGAAGAATTTACATCTGACTGCATTTCTTTTATGGGTTGTGGTTGATGATGCATGTTTCCCCTCACAGTTTATATGAACATAGATTTTGAGACTCTACTTGGTTCACTTCTTTTGTATTTAATTAGTTATTTACTTCTCCGCGTAAGGTTCATTTTGGTAATAATTTTACTTATCCTCTTTTGTAGGTGGAGTAGATCAAGAAATGGATGATGAAGACGATGAAGAACTAGACCTTACTTGAAATGAATTTTGTATTGTTATAGATGGATGTTCTAGGAATCTTTTGTTACCAACATTTTTTAAACTTATTTACTATCTTGAAAGGTACTAAACTTATGCACTCATGCGGTAGAACATTTGCTTTATGGATATTATTTGCTTGATGGATAATTTTGTATTATTACTAGTTTTATTTTATGATGTATTTAAATTTTAGTGTTATTATAATTTATTATATGTATAAATATTTATTTATAACAGGTGCTATATTTTTGGTTTTAACTGAACTGATACAATAGCCTATCAGAACCGTTGCAATAGGACACAAATGGCGTTCCAATAGACAATGTAAACCGTTGCAATAGGTCCCATAAACTGTTCCAAATACAAATATAACCGTTACAATAGCCTAAAGAAACCGTAGCTATATCCAACATAACCGTAGCAATAGCTTACATAAGTGTTGCTTTAAATAATATGGTGACGGTTAAAAACCGTTGCATAAACAATACAGTAACGGTTCTAAACCGTTCCCATTGAAACAAATAACCGTTCCAACGGAGAACGGGAAAACCGTTGCAATAGACGTATCTATTGTCACGGCAATGCAAACCGTTACAAGAACCGTTCCAATAGGCCTATGGGAACGGCGGCTGATGTGACGGTCTTTAAATCGTTCCAATATCCCTATGGCAACGGTTTGGTCGTCTGTGGGAACGGTTTTGCAACCGTTCCCGTAGACCAATTTTTCAGTCGTGTGTATAGGAGGTTACATACTCGTTTGTATTAGTGGTCCCATTATACTTGGGAATCTCGGGCATTCGGAATCTCTTCGGGATTGGCTTCAGCACCGCGCTCGGGGGAAAAGGCTTCTGAATGAATTTTTGGAATCAGGCCCCTTCAATAGTGGGTGCTCTACTGAGATCTGATCAATCCTGGAATTGTATGTTTTCACCTTCTTGTCGTTGGCCTCTATCTTTTTCTCAGCAGACTCCACCCGCTTTGTCAGTGCTTCGAGCATCTTTATCACCCGGAAGTTTCCCCGGGCCCGAATTCATCCGATTCCACGGCAATTTGTTCATCCCTTCGAGTGTTTTCCCTAACCCGCCCAGGCTCGATCCTGTTAGGGACGTGACTTTGGATCTGTAACTGCACTATTGCTGCTTTCTAATCTTGAAACATTTCAAAAATCAACCGCAAGCTAACCCCATCACCTTTACCGTCGGGTGCTTCTCGAACCGATGGTTGGGGTTCCCCACGAATGCTATTTCGAGGTCAGTTGGCAATATGATGTTGATGGCAACCTGTGATTTATTGTCGACCGGGTTAGCAGTTGGGAAACTATTGGGATCAATAGGGGAAATGTCATTGCCAGGTACCACGTTATTGTTTTCACCCTGGTGGCCTGACTCGGCGTCAACATTCAAGTGAGCAGACTGAGAATTTGACATTCTTAAGTTAACCTGAAATCAAATTTCGAAGAACAAGTGTAAAATAAAGTGTGTTATGGAGATTCGTATTAAATTACCACTGTTATCCTTTGACTCACGGTGGGCGCCAAACTATTTACCCTAAAAATAGCAAATAATTAAATTAAAGAGAGATAAAACAATCAAACCAAACGCGATGGAACAATTAAGACTGGCTTTGAGTTGAACACTGAAATTGGCTTCGATAAGCCCTCGATACGGGCTCGGTTGTAACTAAAGAAAAAAGGAATTGAAGAACACTTTGAACAATAGCTAGAAGACAAAAATGAACTTTATTGCTTTGATATGCATGCCAACAGTGGTTTATAATTAAAAAGTACACCTTTTTATACAGTAGGGGAGTTTCAATCCTAGTACAAGTCTAAATAAGGTAATAATCTTCTCTTTTCTGTAAATGCCAATCTGCAGTTGACATCGAATGGAATTTGCATTGTAATATCCGGTTGAGGGAGGATATTACAGCTCCCTGTTCATCGTGCTTAACCGTTTTTCTTTTTCCTTAGTCTCGAACCGCCACTCTGCCCGGACCCAAAGCTTAGCCGTGTCCAATCCCGGAAGCACAGTCCGTCCTCTCCGGTCTCAGAAACGAGGAACCCTTCAACTTTACTCGAGGTTGCGTCAGATCATGCTTCTCACTTGTTTCTTTACTGGAAAATCTTATCCCCGATTTTTTTCGTACACGGTAATCTTAAAAATATGGTATGTTAGTTGTACAACAGGTGAAAGTGACCTGATAATATAAAACAGTAGTGCATGAACATTAGTTAATAAGTTGTCTATTTGTTTTTTTTAAAGTACTACCTTTCAGAGGATCACAGCACCATTGTGGATGTAACAATTATTGAGTCTCACCGGAATCAAAGATGACTTTGCAATTTTATGGATACAAACGTTAGAACAATTGGCATATGGAGTACAAGGAAACTATATAGAGTAAGAATTATTACAAAAGTTGTAGTTGACATAATTTTTTGTAAGCAGTATCTGCCCGCATATAATAAGAGTTTAATGTGTCGGGTTACTCTTTTATTGTAGATTATTAATACAACTAAACTTGTACGGAAGCTTGAGTATGGTGCTACAAAGGTTCTTGCTACGACTTTACTTCTTGTCCCAAATTGATTTACTTTGTATTATTTTCGAAAAATATGGTCTTTTATATATTTGGATTATCAAAAAAGTCCCAATGATTCAGCTGCAAGAACAATGTATTCTTTGGTGTCTTGTTCCAATCACTGGGTTTTCATTTCTTTATACAGGTCTTCTTCAAGTTTCCAAATTTGTAAAGTAATCAAAGGCAATTCAGACTTTCTTTAACAAACCCAAGTTTAGTTAAATATAGAATAGTCGTCAGAGAATTTAGCTAATTAATTTTGGTAATTACTATTTTATCCAACATAAAATATACTACTTATGAAGAGTTAAAAAGAAAGACGACATTTCGCTTAAGGGTTTGGTATATATATATATATATATATATATATATATATATATATATATATATATATATATATATATATACACACACACANATATATTGGTAAGGTTCAAGTAAATATAAAAGGGGATATTTTCAAAAGTAATAAATAACTTTCACATAAAATGAAGTATTAGGTAACCTGTCACAAAATAATACTAGGTGCCGACTCTATATGAAAAGCTTTTTAATATGTCAAGATTGTCTCATTCATATGTTTTTTTTTTCTTTTTTTTTTTTTTTTCTCATTCATATGTGAACACCTTTCCGAATATTCTTCCTGCTCGACAAAAAGAAAAGACAAAGCGATTCTTTCTATATAATAATAGCAATGATTTCATGTCCAAATCAGTTTTGCTATTTCTATTATTTATCATCTTCCTATTTTTTTAATGTTGTTGACTTAAATGTGTGATATGAGAGAGAAGCCACTTAGGCCTCATGCAATTATGAGACACATCCAGAATTTTAGAAGGATATATACACTATATTATCATTTAGTTTAGTTCAATAAAGAGCAAACTATAATTGATATTATTATCGCGATAAAGCATTATTTGGTTCACAACTTTTTATAGTTTTAGATTTTATAAGCGACCAATAATAACAGCATCATTATTCTAAGAAAAATCACTTAATAAATCAAAGAAAAATATTAATAAAGGAAAAAAAAGGGGAGAAGAAATAAAAATTGGGTAAGGGGTAACCTACTTTGTAAAAGTGTCGCTAAAGACTCGAAAAAATAAATCAAAAACAATAGAATAAAACGAGAAAAAGGAACCAAAAAAAAAAAAAAAAAGAAACAACAAAACATGAACCGAAAAGGAAAAGAAAAAGAAAAGAAAAGAAAGGAAAAGACCAAAAAAAAAAAAAAAGAGATGCAACAAAACGGAAAGGGGATTTCAGGATTTGATCCCTCGATAGAACCTAGGGAGGAATCCATATATAGGTTCACGTAAATTCATCAGTTCAACTTCCTTAAAGGAGTAAACCCCTGAACCATTGATGATCGCCAAGGCCATAACAAATAGTCCCTCTGTTTCAAATTAATTGGAGTAGTTTGACACGGCACGGAGTTTAAGGAAAAAAAGAAAAACTTTTGAAATTTGTGGTCTTAAAAGCTTTGTGGGCCATGACTTTTGTGTGGTTATAAAAGCTTCTCATTAAGGGTAAAATGGGTAAAATGAGGAGTTTAAAGTTGAATTATTTCCAAATTTAGAAATGTGTCATTTATTTTGGAACAGACTAAAAAGGAAAGTACCTTGTTTAATATGAAACGGAGGGAGTACCTTTTGTATCCATTTAGATTTCAGAGACATGAACAAACCTAACTTGAGTTACAAAGTTGCTTATTATTAGTGTTTTTTATATAAAATATTTTATTTATTTCCTTTAGTAATAACAAAACCACAAAAACTATCCTTTTTCTTTTTATTGTTTAAACGCTCTCGTACCTATCCCCTTTTTATTGGTCTCACTTGGGAAAAGTCTAAAGTATATCGTGTAAATGACGATGAATAATTTGTTGATGTTCTATGCGACAGAAATGGAATCCATTTCCGATCTCAGCTCTCATGTTGCGACTTGTTTCCGATAATAACAAACAAGTATTAATAACTAGACCATTTCTACCTCGAAAGCAACGTAAATATAGTGACACATATATGATCTGTATTTAGTATCATAATTCGATTCGTAAGCATGTCTGATGCAGTTCATTATTTTTATATATTAACTCAATTGTGTTGACATAAGGTATAAAAGGGCAGCCCGGTGCAAAATAGCGATCTGCTTTAGGCACATGAAAGTTATCCCAGGGTTAAGTCATTAAGGACCTTAAGCAAGAAATATTTTCCTTCCAACAAATTACTATATTGATTATATCAAAGTACGGGTAATAAACAGGTGGATCGGGTCGGATATGGGAGGTTAAAAACGGGTAATTGCAAAACGAATAAAATAACCGACCCGGCCCATATTTAATACGGATAGAAAATGATATAACCGGAGGATAAATATGGATATTTATATTATTCATGATTTTTTGAAGATGATCTTTTTTAAGAGAATCCATAGTCTCCCGAACTTGAGGAACACATAAACTTGAATATTTGCCAATATAAAAGTTAAATTCATTGGTTATTTATTTTTGTAATTGATAATATATATCTTATCCATATTTGACTTGTTTTTGAAAAATATTCATTATTCAACCTATTTTTAATGGATAATATAGGAGGATAACTGTTTTTATTATTTATTTTGCCACCACTATATCAAAGTATGACAATGCAAAAGTACGGAAGAAAGGAAAGAACTACGAAAAACTCTACAAAAACACAAGGAGAAGAGGAATATATATAGAAATTCATACATCTTAGTTAATTAACTTCCTTAACTTCATGTTTGGTTGGAAGAAGAATATCATTGACCACCTTCTCAATGTTCACATAAGATGAACCTGAATGTTCTGCAGCAGCAATTTCAGCCAATTTCTTCCATTCCATTGCCTTTTCCTTCATTTTCTTGCCTTTGTCACCAACCATCAATTCTCTCACAAGGCTTTCGACTTCATCCCTCTTCACATTATTATCAATCTCCATTCCAACATCCCATTTAGTGACAGAAAACCAACAATTTGTCTGTTGTTCAGCGAAAAATGGCCAACATATCATAGGCACCCCATTGCTTATACTTTCGAGTGTAGAATTCCATCCGCTATGAGTCAAGAAACCTCCTATTGCAGGGTGACTAAGTACTTCTTCTTGTGGACACCAACTCGCAAGCATACCTCTGTTCTTCGTTTCTTCCACGAATTCGGGTGGAAGAAATGCTGTATCACCTGAAACAATATCAGGTCTTATGATCCATAAAAAGGTTTGCTGGCTGTTTGCAAGTCCCCAAGCAAATTCAATTAGTTGATTAGGAGTCATAACAGTAATGCTTCCAAAGTTAACATAAACAACAGAGTTTGGTTCTTTGGAATCAAGCCATTGTATGCACTCTGGTTCCTCTTTCCAAAGACTAGATCCGAGGCCTTTTAATTTCTCATCATCAACGTGTTTCACTAGCAAATGCAAAGGCCCTATGGAGAAGACTGGAGGAAGAAGATTTCGGAGTGATTCAAGAACTTCAGCCTCTAGTGTCTCAAACGTGTTAAGGACAATTGCAGAAGCCTTTCTTGCTCTTTCTGTTTCTTGGAACACATATTTGATCATGAAATCATCTGGATTTGTAGTTCTCAAGAAACTTGGAAGATCCCTTAAACGTACACCTTTCATAGCCGGTATCCAATCCAAAGTTGTTTCTAGGTACCCATTTGTCAAGTCACTGACATCTACAATTTCCCAAAATGGGAATAGGTTAATCAAATAAATCACATGTATATATAAATGGGAATGATGAGCTCAGTACATCAAGAATACCAATTAAGCCTTAAAGCAAGACAACAGCGAATTCAGAATCTAGAGTCAGTAGGTTCCTAATGAGTGTAACCTTATTATATGTATACATGTAAAATTCTTTTTCTTTTTTTTGTGTGTACACACAGTTCAAGCAAAATGGAATAGGTCCAATTGAACCGACTGAACTACTCTAGTCCGGAAAGAAGTGTATTTGTACCTTTAACTGGAGCATATCCTTTTTCAAAAACCTTGTAGTAATGCATGTAACCTAAGAAACCACAAGCACTAGTTGTCCAGAGCTGAACATCAGGGACACCCAATTCTTGTGCAGCAGCGAGGGTGAAGCTCATGCTACCATCAGAAACGATGCACGAGACGGGTGGCACGTTGGATGTGTTAGTATCATTGAGCTTGGCAAGAAGATCGGTAAAGGGACCTAAGCAAGTAGTGGTTGTAGATTCACACAAAGAAGGTATGTCTTGTGTGGCATCGGCATCACAAGGTGGAAGTCCATCAGGAATGGTCTCAAAACGGAAAGAAGATATGCCGTTAAGGGAGTCAGGGCCATGAGACTTAAGGAGACGTCTATGGTTAAATTCAGTGTTGACAAAAGTTATGTGAAAGCCTTTGTGGTGAAGGATTTTGGCTAGCTTTAACATGGGGTTAATATGGCCTTGGGCAGGATAGGGTATGCAAACTGCATGAGGCTTTTCTAAGTCAGCAATGATGGAACCCATTCTTTCTCTAGATCTCTCGAGTGGAAATGAAAGATTTGTACTATGATTTTGGCAAAAAGTATTGAAGAAAATGCAGATATATTTATAGACGGAAAAAGGAAGTCAAAAAGTCAAGAATGTGACAAAAAGAACCAAGCCTGATCAGGGTAATATGGCTGGTAAAAAAATTGACAAAAAAGGATAAAGTCTGTGTATATAAGTTCATAAATCATGTGTATCTCGATCAAGGTAATATGGTCATTTTACAGTTGCATAAATAATAGTAAATATATTGATGACCACTAAATCTATTACTTAAAAAATTCAAACTTCAAGAAGGTGGTGATGTGCACAGATTATCGGGAAACCTAATCATGTGAACATATGTGCTGTTTTGTCAAATGATGCCAAGGAATGCTAGGGTTTGTCCCAATTTTCTTATCACATTTGATTTTTTTTATTTTTAAAGGAAGACAGTGTATTTATCGTTATTGATTTTTCTCGATATCTGTTATGGATGTCGGTCCAAGTGACCACCGGGTACTCCACCAAGTTTTGCTTTAACTGTTGAGAAGCAACGGAACTTCGGGGGTTGAGCCCTTGAATAAAATCCTGAACGGCCCAATCATCCGCGACCGGGGGCAGGTCCATTCTCTCCATCCGGAACCTCGACACGAACTCCCTAAGCATCTCGTTATCTCTCTGCTTGACTTTGAAAAGGTCCAATTTCCTTGTCTCGACCTTGATGGCGTCGACATGGGGCTTTACTAAAGCATCTGCAAGCATAGCAAATGCATTAATAGAATTCGGAGGCAAGTTTGATACCATATAATCGCTCTTTTGGACATAGTTTCCCCAAATTTCTTCAACAACACCAATTCGATCTCGTCGTCTTCCGGGTCATTCCCCTTGATTGCGCATGTATAGGAGGTTACATGCTTGTTTGGATCTGTGGTCCCATTATGCTTGGGAATGTCGGGCATTCGGAGTCTATTTGGGATTGGCTTCAGCGCCGCGCTCGGCGGGAAAGGCTTCTGAATGAATTTTTTGGAATCGGGCCCCTTCAATATTGGGGGAGCTCCCGGGATCTGATCAACCCTGGAATTGTAACTTTCCACCTTCTTGTCGTTGGCTCTATCTTTTTCTCACCAGACTCCACCCGCTTTGTCAGTACTTCGAGCATCTTCATCATCTCGGAAGTTTCCCCGGGCCCGAATTCATCCGGTTCCACGGTAATTTGTTCATCTCTCGAGTGTTTTCCCTGACCCGCTTGGGCTCGATCCTGTTAGGGACGTGACCTTAGGTCTGCAACTGCGCTGTTGCCGCTTGCTGAGCTTGCAATATTTTGAAAATCATTTGCAAGTTAACCCCATCGCCTTCCTCTTCGGGTGCTGCTCGAGCCGACGGTCGGGGTGCCCCGCGAATGCTATTTTCGGGGTCAGTTCGCAAGTTGATGTTGATGGCAATCTGTGAGTTAGCGTCGACCGGGTCAGCGGCTGGGACACCATTGGGATCAACAGGGTGCATGCCATTGCTAGGTACCACGTTATTGTTTTCACCGTGGTGTCCTGACTCGGCGTCAAAATTCAAGTGAGCAGATTGAGAATTTGACATTCTTAAGTTAACCTGAAATCAAACTTCAAAGAACAAGTGCACATTAAGGTTTGTTATGGAGATTCGTATTAAATCACCACTATTATCCTTTGCCCCACGTGGGCACCAAACTATTTAACCTAAAAATGAGTAACAGTTAAATTTATACGCGATTTAATGGATACGTGATTTAATATTACACGAATGACTTAAGAAAAACAAATAATTGCATTAAAGAGAGATAAAACGATCAAACCAAATGCGGTGGAACAATTAAGCCTGGCTTTGAATTGAATACTGTAATTGGCTCCGATCGAGCCCTCGATACCGGCTCGGTTGTAACAAAATAAAAAAAGAACTGAAGAACACTTTGAACAACAACTAGAAGATAAAAATGAACTTTATTGCTTTGATATGCGTGCCAACACTGGTTTAGAATTAAAAAGTTCTCCCAATTCCGGTACAAGTCTATATAGGGTAAAAATCTTCTCTTTTCGGTAAATGCCGACTGCAGTTGACATCGGATAGGATTTGCGTCGTAATATCCAGTTGAGGGCGGATATTACGGCTCACCGCTCATCATGCTTAACCGTTTCTATTTTTTCTTAGTCTCGGACCTTCACTCTGCCCGGATCCGAAGCTTAGCCGTATCTGATCCCGGATGCACAGTCCGTCCTCTCTGGTCTCAGAAACGAGAAACCCTTCAACTTTACTCAAGGTTGCGTCAGATCATGTTCTCTATTGTTTCTTTACCGGAAAATCGGAGGTAACATTATCCGTGATTTTATCCGTACACAGTAATCCTAAAAATAAGGTATGTTAGTTGTTACAATAGGTGAAAGTGACCTGATAATACAAAACAGTAGTGCATGAACATTAGTTAATAAGTAATCAATTGGTTTTAAATAAAGTACTACCTTTCGGAGGATAACAGCACCATTGTGGATGTAACAGTTATTGAGTCTCACTGGAATCTAAGATGACTATGCAATTTTATGGATACAAAGTTAGAACAATTGGCATATGGAGCACAAGGAATTCTGTAAATAATAAGACATTATTTGGAAAGTTGTAGTTGACATAATTTTTTGTAAGCAGTATCTGCCCGCATATAATAAGAGATTAATGTGCCGGGTTACTCTTTTATTGTAGATTATTAATACAACTCAAATTGTACGGAAGCTTGAGTATGGTGCTACAAATGTTCTTGCTACGACTTTACTTCTTGCCCCAAATTGATGTTACTTTGTATCATTTTTGAAAAATATGGTCTTTTATATATTTGGATGATCAAAAAAAATCCCAATGATTCAGGTGCAACAACAATGTATTCTTTGGGTTTTCATTTCTTTATACAGGGTCTTATTCAAGTCTCCAAAGTTGAAAAGAAATCAAAGCAATTCAGACTTTCCTTAACAAACCCAAGTTTAGTTAATATAGAATTGTCGAGAGAATTTAGCTAATTAATTTTGATAATTACTATTTTATCCAATATGAAATGTACTTTTGAAGAGTTAAAAAGAAAGACTGACATTTCACTTAAAGGCTTCATATTTTTAATATATAT
>NW_017671279.1:229123-249864 GCF_001879085.1 Nicotiana attenuata | reverse complement strand
TATATATATATATATATATATATATATATATATATATATATATATATATATATATATATATATATCAAACTACTCCTTTAAAAAATTACTTTGAATTCTTGTAGAATACTGGTAAGGTTCAAGTAAATATAAAAGGGGATATTTTTAGAAGTAATACATAACTTTTACATAAAATGAATTAGGTAACCTGTCACAAAATAATACTAGGTACTGACTCTATATGAAACGGTTTTTAAAAATTCTCATTCATATTTGAACACCCCTTTCTGAATATTCTGCCTGCTCGATAAAAAGAAAAGACAAAGCAAGTTGCAGACAACAAAATTGCGTCAAGAAAATAATCAAGACCGAAAAATATTGTAACAATCATAGTATTTGATTTCAAGTAATATGAGTGTTACAATCTCTATGATTCCTCTGATTCTACTTTTCAAATATAAATTCAAGGGCAATTGATCTTGAATTTGAATTTGATCGCGAACGCTTTGATTGTTGCCACAAATTTTATCACGAACAAGTAGCCTTGATCTTGAACGCCTTGTATTTGATTTGACTTCGATCTTGATCTTGAATACTTGAAATTTGTGTTGAAGTGCTTGAATGCTGGAACACTTGCAGTTTCCGAGAATTGTGACCTTTGATCCACGAGCTCCCTTATGTCTTCTTGTTATAACTTCTGGTGGTCTTTTCTGAAAAAATCACAACTCTTGTCACTCTTCAATTTGTTAGGGTGCATTTGTAGACATTGAAATTTTAGCGGATCAACCTAAATCGTATATTCAAGATACTACAAGACGATCTTAAAACTTTAGGAGTCTCTATTAAGGTTGCATGGAGGCTACTCTACCAAAATCCTAACTTGGAGGCTACTCTACCCTAACCCTAGGTCACTCCTATAAAAAGTGTTACATATTCTCTTAAGAAAGCATCTCGAAAATGGAGTTCATCTCAACAATTCCATAAACTCCCGGAATATGCACAAAGAGATCAAATATACGATCATGTCAAAATATGTCTTGCTCAAAATTTTAGCAACATTCAAGATCCAAATGGAGTGCTGCTACATGCTTCTTGATCATCAAATACACATCAAGAAGATGCATATCATCCTACGTTCGATAGATACGCCGCTAAGGCCCTCGAATTACGGATAATAAATCAGAGGGAAGAAGCAAATGATAAATAGAGTTGTAACCCGCAATTGATTAGTAAAAATATTTTTCTCCTATTTTGTGATTGCAACTTATTTTTCATATCTTGAAAATTTGTTGCAAACAAATTGGCACGCCCAGTGGGACCAATTCTGCCCTTCATCTCTTCCTCCTGCAAATCGAAAACTACAAGTTCCAAAGTTATCTGTTGCAATAATCGAGTATTTCAAGTCTCGTCTTCAAGTTTCGGCAAGACTGCACCCAACAAACCTTGAAGTAGGGGCAATTTATAGACATCGAAATTTTAACGGATCAGCCTAAATCCTAAATTCAAGATACTACAAGACGACTCTTGAAATTTTAGGAGTCTATTAGGGTTGCTTGGAGGCTACTCTACCAAAACCCTAACTTGGAGGCTATTCTACCCTAATCCTAGGTCAATCCTATAAAAAGCGTTACATATTCTCTTAAGAAAGCATCTCGAAAATGGTGATCATCTCAGCAATTTCATGAACTCCTGGAATATGTACAAAGAGATCAAATATATGATCATGTCAAATATGTCTTGCTCAGCGTTTTACCAACATTCAAGATCCAAATGGAGTGCTGCTACATGCTTCTTGATCATCAAATACATCAAGAAGATGCATATCATCCTACGTTCGATAGATACACCGCTAAGGCCCTCGAATTACGGATAATAAATCAGAGGAAAGAAGCAAGTGATAAATAGAGTTGTAACCCGCAATTGATTAGTTAAAGAAAAAAAAGGAAAGAAAAGAACAAAAAAAGAGATACAACAAAATGGGAAGAGGATTCGAGACTTTGATAAATGATAGGGAAGGGGATTTCAGGATTTGATCCCTCAATAGAACCTAGGGAGGAATGCATAAATAGGTTCACATAAATTCATCAGTTCAACTTCCTCAAAGGGGTAAACCCCTGAACCATTGATGGTTGCCAAAGCCATAACAAATACCTTTTGAATCTATTTAGATTTAGAAACATGAACAAACCCAACTTGAGTTACAAAGTTGCTTATTAGTGTTTTTTATATAAAATATTTTATTTATTTCCTTTAGTAATAACAAAACCACAAAAACTATCCTTTTCTATTTATTGTTTTTCCTATCCCCTTTTTCTTGGTCTCACTTGGAATGACGATGAATAATTTGTTGTATGCGACACAAATGGAATCCATTTCCGATCTCAGCTCTCATGTTGCGACTTGTTTCCGATAATAACAAACAAGTATTAATAACTAGACCATTTCTACCTCGAAAGCAACGTAAATATAGTGACACATATATGATTTGTATTTAGTATCATAATTCGATTCGTAAGCATGTCTGATGCAGTTCATTATTTTTACATTTTAACTCATTTGTGTCGACATAAGGTATAAAAGGGCAGCCTGGTGCATAATAGTAGGCACATGAAAGTTATTCCATGGTTATGTGATGAAGGATCTTAAGCAAGAAATATTTTCCTTCCAACTAATTACTGTACTATATCAAAGTACGGTTTACAGAAGGGCAGATCGGGTAGGGTGGGCATAATACCGACCGAACCGAAAAAACCGGCCTAACTGCCAATTTCGGTTTATTCCGTATAGTTTATTCTAAAATTTGGTGTTCGGTTCGGTGATTGGTTTTGGAGTTGCAGTTCGGAAAAATCGATGTTTTGAGCTGCACATATGGGTTTGCTCATCTTTAGTCATGAGCTAAGCCCTTAGCCTACCTCTGTCCTAAGCTAAGCCCACCTCCTCTTTAGCCCAATTTGCATTACCCGATAAGTCAAGAGAAATTTTCATAAAGCACTATCTTTTAGTATTAATTAGCCATCTATAGATACCATTTGCTATATTACGGATTATAGATACCTTTTATGTGGTTATAAGATGTATTTGATGTATTTAAGTTATTGTATTCATGATTACAGTAGCAAAAATAGGCGTGAATCAGGGAAGTCCAGCTAATAAGTTGTTGTATTCGAGTGTATTCGACTGTATTCATGGAGTAAAACATGGAATTACAGCTGGACAGATTATTGTATTCGACTGTATTCACGTCGTAAAATAAGGGATTACACTGTTTTTAAAACGGAAAGTAAATCAATGAACATAATAGACTCCTAATATAACTCAACAAACTCAATTATAACACACAAAATTTGTATTTTCAGTTATAAAAAAGATTCTCAACCGAAAAATATCCCAAAAACATAGCAATCTTCAGAGAAATTATATAATACATCTGAATACATAAATTATATTAATTAAAAAAAATATATGAATACATTCATGGCATATAGCGAGATAGTGAATACAATGAAATACATAAAATACAGCGGGATACATTGAAATACAATGAGAAAAAAGACAGTGAATATAATGAAATACATGGAATACAACGAGATACATTGAATTACAATGAAAAAAAAGACAATGAATACAATGAAATACATGAAAATACAGCGTGTTACGTTGAAAATACATTGAAATATATTAACAGAAAATCAAGTTGCTCAGCCCCAAAATCCGTCGTCTTTGTTCAAGAACAAACCCTAATTTCCGGCAATTAGCAATATACTCATTGTACACAACAGTCGCAGCCACACGACTGAAGCGGTGGCTACGCTTCATGTGTTCGAGAAATAAGCTCTCAAATCCGAATAGCCACCGACGATATGATTTAGGTTTCGACCGAAAATTTCCATTTGACGCTGATGAGATTCACTCATACAGTGGCACTTGAATCCGTTTTCGTCTCGACATTGCTTCTGACACATTGGCAGTACCATCATAGCTTCCATAAGCCCTTAGCTTTGATTCAATTGGCAATTGCCTTTGGGGTTAAAGAAATCGTATCAAACTAAAATCTATATCAATGGTTAGTGTTTCAGAAACAAACTAAAATCTGTATCAAAATTAGAGAAACAAAATAATGATATCAAAACCTAAGAATTAAACTTACCCTAAGCACTTGTATCGGCTCTAAAACAGTGATTTTAGAGAGAAAAGAAATGGAAAGTGATAATGGCGGAGACCTAGAAAATTTGGGTGGGAGAAGAGGTATGAATCGTGGGTTTGTGGGAGAAGAGAATAAAGTGTATGCAAAAAGAGAGAGAGAGAGAGAGAGAACGTGGTTAGAGCAGATATACGGTGATTATGTGAGAGAGAAGACTAAAAAGGAGAGAGAAAAATATTATTTAGCATATATGGTGCCTTAAATGTAGGATGTAACTATAATTAGATATTTTGCTATAAAGGATAAAAGGTATCTATAAGATGTAATATTTTAAAATAGTATTTATTTAAAATAAATAGGGTACTAAGGTTTTCTATGGGGTGTAAAATTTCCATAAGTCAATACCCATCCATAAATCTAAAGCCCAAAATGGCAAAAACCATAATCCGTCTCCATATCAGATTTACAATTAGGGTTCGTGTTCCATTAGTTCCATTCCTCCTTTCATATTTTCCTCTTTAGTTCGATTTTACTGCTGTTACACAATTTCTCTTACTTTTAGTTGATGGTGCAGCAGGTGCATAATGTGATGCACTTCTGTTACTTTTTGGAAATTCTATATTTTATAGATAATTCAATTTGTAATGTGCTCTTGGATGGAAAAAGCATAACTATTGCAATTCTTCTTTTTTCTTTGGCGGGAGAAAGCATAATTCTTGTGCCATATTCTTTCTTTATTTAATACATCGGATTTCTTCAAGCGAATATGATTCAAAAACCAAAGTGTGAAGGCAAATGAACCAAGTTATTTAGTAGTTCTAAAGTGTATGCCACTATTATTTTACTTGAAGATTACAAGTTAATACCCATATGGAAGGTTTCTTTCGTAGCGTCAATTTTGAAATTCAAACGATAGCTGACAGCAACTACGAAATGAGACACAAAACCGACCAAACAAAACCGAAAACCAACCGAACCGAAGTTTCAAATACCGAATCAACTGAATTTATATTGGTTCGGTCATCGGTACACCAAATCAATAACCGAAAACCGAACAAACCGAACCGAATTTCTTGAAAACCGCACAGCACCGACCGATGCCCACCCCTAGCGTTCGGGTTGGATATGGGAGGTTGAAAACGGGTAATTGCAAAACGAATAAAATAACCGACCCGACCCATGTTTAATACGGATAGAAAACGATATAGCTGGCGGAGATATTTTTATTATTCATGATTTCTTAAATATGATCACTTTTAAGAGAATCTATAGTCTCCCAAAATTGTGGAACACCCAAATTTGAATATTTGAAAATGTAAAAGTTAAACTCATTGATTATTCATTTTTTTAGTGGATAATATAGATTTTATCCATATTTGATCCATTTTTGAAACAGTTCATTATCCAACCCACTTTTTAGTAGATAATATAGGTGGATACCTGTTTTAATTACTCATTTTTCCGCCACTATATCAAAGTATGACAATGCAAAAGTACGGAAGAAAGGAAAGAACTACGAAAAACTATTACAAAAACACAAGGAGAAGAGGAAGATATATAGAAATTCATACACCTTAGTTAATTAACCTCCTTAACTTCATGTTTGGTTGGAAGAAGAATATCATTGACCACCTTCTCAATGTTCACATAAGATGAACCTGAATGTTCTGCAGCAGCAATTTCAGCCAATTTCTTCCATTCCATTGCCTTTTCCTTCATTTTCTTGCCTTTGTCACCAACCATCAATTCTCTCACAAGGCTTTCGACTTCATCCCTCTTCACATTATTATCAATCTCCATTCCAACATCCCATTTAGTGACAGAAAACCAACAATTTGTCTGTTGTTCAGCGAAAAATGGCCAGCATATCATGGGCACCCCACTGCTTATACTTTCGAGGGTAGAATTCCATCCACTATGAGTCAAGAATCCTCCAATTGCTGAATGGCTAAGTACTTCTTCTTGTGGGCACCAACTAGCAAGCATTCCTCTGTTCTTCGTTTCTTCCACGAATTCGGGTGGAAGAATTGCTGTATCACCTGAAACAATATCAGGTCTTATGATCCATAAAAAGGTTTGCCGGCTGTTTGCAAGTCCCCAAGCAAATTCAATAAGTTGATTAGGAGTCATAACAGTAATGCTTCCAAAGTTGACATAAACAACAGAATTTGGTTCTTTAGAATCAAGCCATTGTATACACTCTGGTTCCTCTTTCCAAAGACTAGATCCGAGACCTTTCAATTTCTCATCATCAACGTGTTTCACTAGCAAATGCAAAGGTCCTATAGAGTAGACTGGAGGAAGAAGATTTCGGAGTGATTCAAGGACTTCACTCTCTAGTGTCTCAAACGTGTTGAGGATAATTGCAGAAGCCTTTCTTGCTCTCTCTGTTTCTTGGAACACAAATTTGATCATAAATTCATCTGGATTTGTAGTTCTCAAGAAACTTGGAAGATCTCTTAAACGTACATCTTTCATAGCCGTTATCCAATCTAAAGTTGTCTCTAGGTACCCATTTGTCAAGTCACTCGCATCTACAATTTCTCCAAATGAGAATAAGTTAATCAAATAAATTACATGTACATATAAAATGGGAATGATGAGCTCAATACATCAAGAATACTAATAAAGCCTTAAAGCAAGACAACAGTGAATTCAGGATCTAGAGTCAGCAGATTCATAATAAATGTAATCTTGTGATATTTATACTTTTTTTTTAATTTTTTTTTTTTTTTTGTACATGCTCTTCAAGCAAAAAAGAATAGGTCCAGTTGAACCGATTGAACTACTCTAGTCCGAAAAGAAGTGTATTTGTACCTTTCAGTGGAGCATATCCTTTTTCAAAAACCTTGTAGTAATGCAAGTAACCTAAGAAACCACAAGCACTAATTGTCCAGAGCTGAACATCAGGGACACCCAATTCTTGTGCAGCAGCTAGGGTGAAGCTCATGCTACCATCAGAAACGATGCACGAGACGGGTGGCACGTTGGATGTGTTAGTATCATTTAGCTTGGCAAGAAGATCGGTAAAGGGACCTAAGCAAGTAGTGGTTGTAGATTCACACAAAGAAGGTATGTCTTGTGTCGCATCGGAATCACATGGTGGAAGTCCATCAGGAATGGTCTCAAAACGGAAAGAAGATATGCCCTTGAGGGAATCAGGGCCATGAGTCTTAAGAAGACGTCTATGGTTAAATTCAGTATTGACAAAAGTGATGTGAAAGCCTTTGTGATGAAGGATTTTAGCTAGCTTTAACATGGGGTTAATATGGCCTTGGGCAGGGTACGGTATGCAAACTGCATGAGGTTTTTTTAATTCAGCAATGATGGAACCCATTCTTTCTCTAGATCTCTCGAGCGGAAATGAAAGATTAATTTGTACTATGATTTTTGGCAAGAAGTAGTGAAGAAAATGCCCATATATTTATAGATGGAAAAAGGAAGTCAAAAAAAGTCAAGAAAGTGGCAAAAAGAATCAAGTCTGGTAAGGGTAATATGGTTGGTCAAGAAATTGAGAAAAAGGTTATAAGATATACGAGTTCATAAATCGTGTGTATCTCGATCAAGGAAATATGGTCGTTTTACAGTGTCAACGAGTTATTTGTTATTGCATGAATAATGAATACTAATATTGATGACCGCTAAATCTATTACTTAAAAAAAAAGTGATTTTTACGCAAATAGACGGCGACATTTATTGTTTACTTTTTTTTAGGCATATACATAGATTATATATAATTATACATATATAATACATAAATTATGCATATATTATATCGTAACCGGCTATTTTTAATTTAAGTGGTTGGTGAGCGACTATTTAAGTTAAGTCTTCTAAAAACAAAAAGGAATTTTTACACCCTATAGAAAAGCTTAGTACCCTATTTATTTTAAAATATTACATCCTATAGATACCTTTTATACTTTATAGCAAAATATCTAATTATAGTTACATCCTACATTTAAGGCACCATATATGCTAAATAATATTTTTCTCTCTCCTTTTTAGTCTTTTCTCTCACATAATCACCGTAAATCTTACCAACCACGTTCTCTCTCTCTCTCTTTTTGCATACATTTTACTCTCTTCTCCCACAAACCCACAATTCAGACTTCTTCTCCCACACAAATTCCCTAGGTTTCCCCCACTATCACTCCCCAGTTATTTTCTCTCTAAAATCATGGTTTTATTCCTGATACAATTTCTTGGGGTAAGTATTAAGCTTCTTAGATTTTGATACAATTATTTAGTTTTTCCGATTTTGATACAGATTTTTCTTTGCTTCTTAAACAATAACCATTGTTATTGTTTACTCATCAGAAAGTGCGCTTTCGATTTTCTCTCCAATGTCGGATTCAATGTCACACAAGATGGTAACAAGATGGGCCCTCTTTCTGGTTGGAAATAGCTCAAGCGGAGTCGGAATTTGCAGATGTATCAGCAACTACAGCTTCAGAGAGAAGAACTAAATTTCTCAATAACAAATCAAAAGAAGTCCCAGTTGAGAAATCTTCAAAACAAACAAAAAGTCCAGTGGCGAAAAAGAGGAAAAAAACTTTGAATGATTCTTCATGTGTCAAGGTTAAGGAAGTTGATGCAAAAACAACATCGGATACACGGCACGAAAAAGTAATTGTTATTGTATCAATATTCATCCAAAGTTGCTGATGTGCTTTAGCGGTACATTGATGTGTTCATAATTATTCATGTGATTTTATATGTATGATGATTTATTCATATGTATTTAGTTGTATTCATAAGCATTAAAACAATCCAGAACTCATTTGCACATTTACAATATCATTAACTGAGTTGTGCTTACTTGAATATTATATGTTGTATTTAAATGTATTTAGATGTATTCTAATTTACATCTACTGTATTTCCGTACTTATTAAAGTTTCCCTTGCTTGTTATATGCATATATTCACTGTTTTGTACTAAATGGTATTAATATGTATTTCAATATTTAACTGTATCTTGTTATATTTATATGTATTCATAACACTTAATGAGTTTATATATTGATGATGAATATGAAACCTTTTTAAAATTCTTGTTTGTATGCAGGAAATTAAACTATTTGTGAAACACCCGCCAAGATTATCACCGCATCTTTGTTCATATACAAACAGAATTCAAGTATCCAATCTCAAAGAAAAGCTTACTCCAGAACAATATAAACTATTAAGTTCTACTTTCAGGGATTGTGGGGTGCATGTCGCGGCATACGCAGAGTTTCTTAGCATAGTTGGGCTGGTTCCACAAGTAAAATTTGATGCCAATTTACTCCGTCAAAGATATGGTGCACTCCTTTGGGACTATGCTATGCGGAAGATAGACGCTGATGCCGTAAGAGAGAGCGAAGCACCTTCAAAGATTCTTAGGCACATCACCGATTCTGATACATCGGTGAAGATAATGTTAGAGTAGTCTTAGGTGAATGTAGTTTTCGATGGGAGTTTTTGTGAATACTGTTTTTCATGGACAGTGTGTTGGTAAAGATGGTGTTAGTTTAGCAAAAAAAATTTAATTTAGTGATCGTATCAACAATGTTTATATATTATCATTTCAAGTATCCAATCGATGTATTGTCTGTTTTTGTGCTTCTGAATTAATCTGTCCTTCAACCTCTTGGGTTTTGGTATGTTTATATCAGTTTGTATTAGTATGTATGCAACATGTTGTATTGATATGTATTCAACTTATTGTATCAGTCAGTATTCAGCATGATATATTTATCTATATTCATTAAGTTGTATTTATATGTATTCACCAGGTTATGTTCACATATTTTCAGCAGGTGCTTTTAGACATTCATATTTATATGATATATTGCATTGATATGTATTCAGCTGTATTTGGATATGGCTTTTATATATAACTGATTGTAATAACAGATTATCATAATTTGTATTCAAGTGTATTTGAATACATGTATTTAACATTCATAAATCATATTAACTCTCTCATATACTATATGTATTCCAAAAAGAATCATCAGTTCAATGTATTCAATGATTGTATTCATCTATATTCATATATAATGAAGATACAATGGTCGTATTTTAATTATGTATTCAGATTTAATACACCAACTAAGTATATCCAAAATATATTCGAAATGACACCGGAATCTATAACAAATTGTTTTTCACTAATACAAGTCAGATTGTGAACTAATTTCAACGTGGAGCATTTCTACAAGTACGCTTATTATGTCCTTCTTGCCCACATATGCTACACGAATGTTGATTTTTCTTCTGCAGCAATTCAATGAAGGGCTTATCACGCTTCTTCTTTGGTCTTCCAGGAGGTCTTTTCCATTTGGGTGGTAATACAACTTCATCTGCTACATGTGCTGGTATATTCCATTCTTTCCGGTCCGACAAAGGATACACGGGCACCTCATATGTCATTACAACAGACTTTGGTTTGTAATAATCATAGCAATAATCTTCTGGCAATAGAAACTTGCTCTTCAGGACAGCCCAAGCGTGTGGGCACGGTAATTCGTCGACTTGGAACCGCCCACAACTGCATTTTTTCTCTAAAAGGCATACTGTGTAATGTCTTCCTTCATCGTTCACCGTATGCAAATATTCAGTCGATGGCACTACCTACATTTAAAAAAATAAATCATACATATATATAAGAATAGACGTATTAAATATGATTTTCATATATAGTATTATAATTTTATTTAGTTCGAAGAATCATAATATATTTTGTATTAAAATACAACTATAGTAGATACAACTATATTTGTACATACAGAATTCAAAGACATACATGTATATACATGTAAATACATTGAATATATTAGAATACATACTACATGAATGCTGGCAGAATATTAGAGTAGTCTTGACTGAATATAGGATACAACTTCCATTGCTACCTTGAAATATATACAGTTAAATACCTTGTACCATGGATACATATAGGAAACAGATACATAAATAAAAGGCAACTTACAATCATTCGTGTAAACATTGCCTCATTCAAGGTAAGCATCTCCTGGTATTTTTTCCCAAGCGTTGTGTATGTCTGAAGAGCTTCTTGAACGTATGCCATATGCAAAATCGAATTTGAACGTATTTCTGTATACAATTGTATCAATCTCAATTTTTCTTGGTTGGAAATTGATTTCTACGAACTGTAACAAAAGAACATGGAAAGAAAGAAGGGAGATTTGAAAATCGACAGAATCCTCTGTTTTTGGATACTTTCGGATGGAAAATCGTTGATGGAGGGGGAAATACAGATTATGGGTGCTATAATTGTGTTAGTTGAGTTATATTAGGAGACTATTTGCTAGATTGATTTTCTTTCCGTTTTTAATCAGTTGAAAGGTCCCTTTTTTAAGGGATATACGTTACTGTATTCAATGATTCAACTCTTGAATACAGTTGAATACAACATCGTATTAACAGGTTTTCCATGATTCACGCCGCTTTTTTCTAAAGTATTCAAGAATACAGTAACCTAAATACATCAAATACATCTTAAAACATCTAAAAACGTATCTACAGGCTGTAATATAGCAAATGGTATCTATAGAGAGCTAATTACCACTAAAAGATATCTATTTATGAAAATTTCTCAAAAAAAAAAAAAATTAAACTTCAAGAAGCTGGATGGTGATGTGCACCGATTATAGCGAACTCTAACCACGAGATCGTATGAGCTGTTATGTGTGATTGTGTGTGTGAAATAGCATTATTCCATGTGAATTGTCAGACAAAATGGTAGGTCTTGACTCTTGAATGTATAGGCAGCGAATCCAGTGGCCATACTATTAATGAAGATGTACTTAGAATCGTTAGGCACCGCACAAGAGTCGCTCATGGTCATGTAGTTGCGAAGAAAACGCAGGGGATAAAAGTCGCTGATAATCCATTGCTTTTTACTAGGGGTGTCAATAGATATTTAAAAATCGACTAAATCGATCGAACAGTATCGCATCGAATCGATTTTTAGGTTTCTTTTAATAAATCCTAGGTTTTTATATAAATCTATATTCGTACCGATAATTAGAGTAGTTTTTTTTTATTTATTAAAATAAATCAAAAAAATACCGAAATACCGAATAAATTTACATAGAAAAAATATATTTATATATTAAAGTTTAAAAGTAATAAAGCATTAAATTTTTATTTGGGCCTTGGAATTATGAAAACGGTTACAAGCCAACAAGTAATTAAACTCAAAATCCTAATTCCCAAACTTATTATACAACTTTTATTGAACCTAAATTATTTCCTGCATATTCACTAGCAAGACACAACGTATTCTAGCGATTATGAGTAGTAAACTTGTTTCCTTTCGTATGATTTACATTTATATTTTTAGATATTTAATCTTCTATAGACTTTATTCTTGAGTCCCAACTTGCTTAATATCTTTCCACTCGTGTGATTTATATTTCATTTATCTTTGCTTAATTTCTTTTGCGTTGCTGTAGAATAGTTGATAAATCAATACTCTAGCCATCTTTCATGTTTTCTTAATTCATCACCCTTTAAATAGTGAAAATATCTTGAGAGTTTTGCTAAGTCCTATAAAAGTACGTATATTATTGCATTCTGCTTCTACTAGTGACTTTTGAATGACATTTTAAAAATACCAAAAATTAACTGAACCGTACCGTTACCGAAGAGAAACCGACATGATTGGTACGGTTTCTAAAAGTCTAATTTTGGTTATATATACTAGAATAACCGAAAAATTGGTATGGTACAAATTTTATAAAATAACCGGCTCAAGCAAACTATTGACACCCCTACTGCTTACTATTAGTATTGTAGACAGCGCGACAGTTGGGTGACTATTTAGGTTAATTCTTATTATTTTATTTTTGCATAAATATAGAATTAAGTTACATACATTTATAGTGTCAAAATATTTTACAATACAATTAGTATAGTTTAACTTGTAGAGGCAATGTCATTGACCAATTTTACCAAGGTATCTATTAATATTTATCATAAAAATTATCTTATAAGTGACATGATTGTGTAAATAATTTGTTTGCATCATTAGTGCACATAACTAATTAAACCCCATTACTAATATCTAGTACATCAAGAGAAATTAAAGCTCGCAACACTATGACTCTGGCAATGTTACTTAAATTAAAGGAAATGGGAAACACAATAGGTGGAGAAGATCAATAGCGCTAACTAATACTCCTATACAGTTTTGGAGAAAGTGTTTGATGATTGATTTTGGTCTAAACCTCCATCATTAAAAGAACTTGGGAATTAGGCCAAAACCTATGCGGTAAAATGTTTGTCATCCAGCTTAAAATGACTGAATTACTTAATTAGACATGATTTATTAGGTTATTTAATTTATTATGATCGACTAATAATAGTCATACAAACCAAACTATAGAGTTAGTGGTCCGGATATTCTTCGTAAATCTGCTCCAAAGAAGTTGTCCCCGTAGTTCCCAAAATGACTAGGCAAATGTAAACTTGTTGATTGTATCATACTTATTGTCCAGTTCAGTCTGTAATTAATTGATTTCACGATGTGCAGATCCTTTTTTTTTTGTCAACAAAGATGCCTACTTCATATAGTGAATATTACAAGGAGCAGTATTTGGTACATTGTTACAAAAAGGATGGAGTTCACTGATACCAATTTGTACTAAATTGCCATAGTTAGTATTACAAGAGTTTGACAACATATTTAAACAAAACGAGGGGTATTCCAGCTGCATGGTGGTGGTTGTTGTGCGCTTGTGGAATGTTCCCCGTTGATCTTCTGTCAACTCGTGCATTACAAAAAGAGGTGGTCCCGAAAATTCAGTAGTGGGGGCGTTGTAAGCTAGGGTTGCCCCATGTTTGGCCAGTTTGTCTGCAACTTGATTTTGCTCCCTGTAAATGTGTGCCACCCAAGGACTACTCAGTTGATGTAGGAGATACCTGCATTCATTAGTCCAGGATGAGTAGTGGGAATTCTGGGACTGGAGTAAAGAAATTACCTCAGTTGAATCCACATTGACCTCCAGTGGTGTGAAATTATGTTGTAGAGCAAGTCGTAACCCTTCCTGTAGGCCAGTAAGTTCCATAAAATTTGGATTTCCTATTGACCTTGTACCCATATATCCTATCAACCATTTACCTGTGGAGTCTCTGATTACTCCCCCAAAATCCCGTTTTTGATGTGTTAGACTACAAACTCCATCACAATTTAGTTTAAAGTAACCATTATTAGGAGGGTTCCATTTGACGTGCATGTGTGCAGTTTGTGGGCGAGTGGTGGGACAATTGAGACCTAGGTAAAAATATTCAGTGGCTTGGCTTATGATATGCTGAAGATTAGGGGCTTGGTATTTTCCTTCAAAAACAGTACGGTTCCTAGTTTTTCATAGGTGCCATAGAGTATAAGAAATTAAAATGTAGGGTGGAATTTGAGTAGTGCTTGTATTGGTTTTTAAAACGAATTGTGACAGTTTATGAGAGGTGTTGTTGTGAAACCTATGTAAGTTGGCCTCCATTAAGTTAATGCCTAATTGGTGCTAAAGTTTTGTGTGTGGTGGTATTGGAAGAAAATGTGGCTTATGGTTTCATCATGGAAGTGGCACATTGGGCAATTTGCATTTTGAGAGATGTGGATATTGTGTAGATAGCTGGATGTGGGTAGGCGATGATGGCTCATAAGTCATAGGAAATGTTTTATTTTTTGGGGTAATTGGAGGTTCCATAACCATTGGAACGAGTTTGGTAAATAACAATGTAGTTTTTTATAAAGAGATTTGACCGTGAAGATTCCATTTGGGAATAGACCCCAGTATATGTGGTCATAGGAATTAGTGTTTGTGATGGTAGAGATATATTGATTTGCAATTAGATCCTTTAGATGGGTTGGGAGATCAAAGGGTATTTTTGGGATAATTATTGAACCCTGCAATATATAGGGATAATGTGGAAGATTGCTCATTACAGGGTAGGGATCCTTCAATAACTTTTCTGAGAATCAAATTAGTGTCTAACCAAGGATCAGTCCAGAATTTTATGTGCCATCCATTAATAGTGTGCTACTTAATGCCAACTTAACAGGAAACCCACCCTTGTGTTATAGCTTTCCGATTAGAGGATATAGTTGTAGAAGTAGTAGTTCGTAAGTATTTTGATAGGAGCATTGTAGCCCAATGTGATGAAGGGGATTGGAACAATCGCCATGCTAGGGATCCCAATAAGGCATTATTTTTATCTGTGAGGTTATAGATTCCCAATCCACCACTCACTTTAGTTAATTGGATTGTTTTCCATTTAATTAGGTGTAACTTCTGTTTCTGGGGTGTGGTGCCCCAAAGAAAATTTTGTTGATATCTTTCTAGCTTGTTAATAATACTAGTGGGTAATTTAATTAGTTGCATTACATGGTTTGGCAAACAGTTGAGGGTAGCTTTAATCAAAGTAGTTCGTCTTGCCACTGTTAGGAATTTGTTTTCCACCCTGCCAATTTATTTTATAATTATCAAGTAGGAATTGAAAATTGGATGTAGTAGGGTTTTCAGTGAATACAGGGTATCCAAGACATTTGCCGAAAGTTGACCCCTCAGTCATATGGAAAGAAGTGGTCACACTTTCTCTATCTTCTTTGGATGTATTTTGAGAGAAAAAGATTTTTGATTTGGTATAATTAATAGCTAAACCCGACACTCTAGTAAATAGGTTTAGGGTGTCAATTATTTAATTGATGCTCTTAGCGGTCATTTTAGAGGTTAGAGTAATATCATCAGCGAAGAGAAGATGAAAGATTGGTGGACCTTGGCTAGATAATTTTATAGGGTGCCACTTAAGGTAATCTACTTCAACATGTATTTTCCATGAGAGCATTTCCATACAAAGTATGAAGATGCAAGGTGATGCGGGGTCCCCTTGACGAATACCTCTTGAAGGTGAAAAGAAAGAGGTGGGTTGGCCATTAATTAAAATGGAGATTGAAGAAGTGGTTATACATGACATTATCAATTTAATTAGCTATGGTGGGAAGTTGAAGTAGTATAGAGTGTCATGTATAAAGCCCCATTCAAGTTTGTCAAAAGCTTTTTCTAGGTCCAACTTGAGTAGAAAAGAAGCATGAGCACCTTTTTTTCTCCTGAAATTGTGCATAATCTCTTGTACTATAATGTCATTGTTGTCACGACCCATTTTCACAATAGGTCATGAGGGCGCCTGACACCCTTGTCAGGCAAGCCATTGCGGAAATATTACTAAAATAATCATATTATTTTTAATTAGAATAAGTGGAATGAACTCTCAACTTGGAAGTCAAAACCAGGAGAGATAAATACTATAATAAAAATAGTTACACAACCCCAAAATAATCGTCTCCCAAAGTGTGTGTGCCAGAACCTGGTGTCACAAGCTACGGGCAACTAGTAGAATATACAACCCAAAAGAAGACCACACTACCTACTGTCTGGATCAGAATAGACAGAAAATAACAATACAAAAGAAAGACTTCGTCGGCTACGGATCGACATGGAAGGAAAGCAGCTCACCGTAGAAGTCCCAAGTCTGCTCACGAATGCGCACCAGAGAAATAACCGGATCCACCTGCCTCAGACCCTGTACATTTAAGTACAGAAGCGTAGCATGATGTGGGTCCTAAACTACCCATACAATTAATATCATAGTAGCTACGCACGGACTCTCGTCACCTAGTACGTACGTAGCCTCCGCATTTAGTAACAATTACTCAGTTATTACACCTATGGGGACAATTCCCTCTTACAAGGTTAGAAAGGAGACTCACCTCGCTCCAAAGAGCGCTCCCGATATCGAGAACAAACCCAAGCTCTTAATTTGAAGCCGAACGATCACAAACTAGTTAAAATAGGTAAGAACTAGTCAATAAAGGCTTAAAAGGTCGAATTCTAACTATTTAAGTAATTTCCCAACCTCTTTCACAAGTTTCCTAAATTCCGACCCCGGGCCCACATGCCCGGATTCCGATATTTTTCGAAGGAAATTGTTCTCTACAACCTAAGGATCAATAATATATCATTTCTAGTTCATTACACAATTTACATGCTTAAATCTTAGTTTTACTAAAACCCTAGGTCTAGCTCTAACCCTTGATTTTTTTTCTTAATTTTAGTGTTTAATCTAACTAATGTTCATGTAATTAAATTAAGAATGGAGGGAGATTACTTACCTTACAATGCTATGTGGAAATCCTCTCTTTGGAAGCACCCAAATCGCCCAAGTGTGAAGTAGTGAGTGAAATAAATAACCTTGAGCTCGAATTAAAAGAGCTCACTGCCCAACGGTTTCCGCTTCTGCGGTTTGGGGACCGCATCTGCGGTCCCGCTCTTGCAGAAAGGAGGCCGCATCTGTGGCTCTAGGATTTAGGCGAATGGACCGCTTCTACTGTCTGAAGGGCGCTTCTGCGGAAACCGCTTCTGCAGTTTTGGGCCGCTTCTGCGATTCTGGCCCAATTTGGCTGGACCGCTTCTGCGGTTGAATTTCCGCTAAAGCGGAACCGCTTCTGCGATTTCATGACCGCTTCTACGGTTTTCCCTGGGCCTGCCCTTGCTGCTTCTGCGAAGGCCTAACCGCATCTACGGTCCCGCTTCTGCGGCCCTAGAACCGCAAATGCGGTTATGACAGAAGCAGCAGTTCAGCCTCTTCTTAAATTTTTAACTTCACTCGAGCCTCGATCGTTTGACGCTCGGGGCTCCCGAGCCCCGCCCGAACATACCGGCAAGTCTGAAATCACGAGGCGGACCTACTCGAACCCTCGGAACTCCCAAAACAACGCTAAATCTTGGAATCACCCCCTAAAACCAAATGAATCAAACTATTGAATCTTCAAGTTCTTAACTCTCCCCTAACGGGTCAAAACACCCTTAAACTACCCGGATTGACACCAAATTTTACGGGCAAGTCTTAAACGACATTACGGATCTGTACCAAGCTTCAGAACCAAAATTCGAGCCCGATACCTAGGGAATCAATGATTACTTAGTTTTCTTTAATTCCTTAAAGCTTCAATTAAACAATTTTAGATAAAAATTCATTACTCGGGCTAGGGACCTCGGAATTCGATTCCGCACACACGCCCAGGTCCCATATTTTCCCACGGACCCTCAGAAATTGTCAAATCACGAATCCGGTCCCATTTTCCCAAAATGTTGACTGAAGTCAAACTTGGTCTTTTTAAGAAATCCTAAAGAAACAAATGGGCATATTTTTACTCAAAACCCTTCCAATCCCCGAACCAATCGCCCCCGCAAGTCTTAAATTAGTAAAAGCAAGTACGGGAGGCTTTATTTAGGGGAACGGTGTTCTTAAAGGTAAAACGACCGGTCGGGTTGTTACATTCTCCACCTCTTAAACAAATGTTCGTCCTCGAACGGACATAGAAAAGTACCTGGACTGCTGAATAAGTGGGGATATCTGCTCCGCATGTCCTCCTCGGACTCCCAGTCGCCTCCTCGACCGGTTGGACCCTCTACTGGACTCTCACTGCAGAAATCTTCTTGGACCTCAGCTGGCGATCCTGTCTATCAATAATAGCAACTGGCTCCTCCTCATAGCCCAAACTCTCATCTAACTGAATGGTGCTGAAATCCAACACGTGGGATAGGTCGGCATGATACTTCCGAAGCATCGAAACATGAAAAACTGGGTGAACTCCCGATAAACTAGGGGGTAAAGCAAGCTCATAAGCAACCTCCTCAACTCTCCTCAACACCTCAAAGGGGCCAATAAACCTTGGGCTCAACTTGCCCTTCTTCCCGAATCTCATAATGCCCTTCATGGGCGAGACTTTCAAGAGGACCTTCTCGCCCACCATAAATGATACATCCCGTGCCTTCTGATCCGCGTAGCTCTTTTGTCTGGACTGAGCTGTGCGAAGCCTCTCCTGAATCAACTTTACCTTATCCAAGGCATCCTGTACCTATCTGTGCCAAGTACCTTAGCCTCACCAGGCTCAAACCACCCGATAGGAGAACGACAACGTCTACCATATAAAGCCTCGTACGGGGCCATCTCTATGCTGGACTGATAGCTGTTGTTGTATGCGAACTCTGCTAGAGGCAAGAACTGATCCCACTGCCCTCCAAAATCAATCGCACATGCTCTAAGCATATCCTCCAAGATCTTCACTGTCCGCTCCGACTGTCCGTCGGTCTGGGGATGGAATGCTGTGCTAAGCTCTACGCGAGTCCCCAACTCACTCTGCACGGCTCTCCAGAAATGGGAAGTGAACTGAAGGCCTCGATCTGATATGATGGAAACCGGCACACCATGCAATCGAACTATCTCCCGAATATAGATCTGAGCATACCTCTCCGCTGTATAAGTAGTAGCCACTGGGATGAAATGGGCCAACTTGGTCAATCTATCCACAATGACCCACACTGAATCAACCTTCCGCAGAGTCCACGGTAACCCTACTACGAAGTCCATGGTGATGCGTTCCCACTTCCACTCTGGTATGGGCATCTGCCGAAGTAGGCCTCCTGGTCTCTGATGTTCATACTTGACCTGCTGGCAATTCAAACACATAGTCACATACTTCACTATGTCCTTCTTCATCCCCCGCCACCAGTAGTGCTGCCTCAAATCACGATACATCTTCGTGACTCCCGGGTGAATAGAATACCTCGAATTGTGGGCCTCTTCTAGAATCCGCTCCCTGAGACCATCAACATTAGGAACACATAGACGGCCCTTGAGCCGCAGCACACCATCCTTGCCAATAAAAACCTCCTTGGCACCTCCCTGAAGTACCGTCTCCCTGAGAACCGCCAAATGTGGATCATCAAGCTGTCGGGCCTTAATCTCCCCCAATAATGAGGACTGAGCAACCACACATGCTAGAACTCGGCTGGACTCTGAAATGTCCAACCTCACAAGCCTATTAGCTAAGGACTGGATGTCCAGAGCTAGGGGCCTCTCCTCTGCTAGAATGAATGCAAAACTACCCATGCTCTCCGCCTTTCTGCTCAAGGAATCCGCGACCACATTCGCCTTGCCCGGATGATAAAGAATGGTAATGTCATAATCCTTCAGCAACTCAAGCCACCTGCGCTGTCTCAAATTGAGGTCCCTCTGCTTGAACAAATGCTGTAAGCTGCAGTGATCGGTGTAAACCTCACAAGGCACCCCGTACAAATAGTGCCTCCATATCTTAAGAGCATGAACAATCGCTGCCAACTCTAGGTCGTGCACAGGGTAATTTTTCTCATGAATCTTCAGCTGACGCGAGGCATATGCAATAACTCTCCCCTCCTGCATCAACACACATCCCAGACCAACGCGTGAAGCGTCGCAATACACAGTATACATCCCCGTACCGGAAGGCAATACAAGAACTGGTGTCGTAGTCAAAGCTGCCTTGAGCTTCTGAAAGCTCTCCTCGCAATCATCGGACCAAACGAATGGGGCACCCTTCTGGGTCAGTCTAGTCAAGGGTGAGGCAATAGATGAAAAACCCTGCACAAATCGCCGGTAATAACCTGCTAATCCCAGGAAACTCCTGATCTCGGTCACTGAAGTGGGACGTGGCCAACTCTGAACTGCCTCAATCTTCTTGGGATCTACCTTAATACCCTCTCCGGACACAATATGCCCCAAGAATGCCACT